>NW_010310083.1:70995-95467 GCF_000700745.2 Antrostomus carolinensis | reverse complement strand
GCCCCGCCGCTGCCGCGCATTGACTCCGAGCCCTCCTGCTCCCCCACATCCTCCCTGCTCGTTGCTAAGGAACCGGGAGGATTTTGTAAGCCAGCCCAAAACTGGGCATGAACTTCTGTAATTTGGTAACTAGCAAATGCAGAAATCAGCATTCATTAGCTGATGGCAAAATTACCTCTCGAGGGTGTGCGGATGCGGGTGCGTGGCTGTCCACGGAAAAAAGAGTCTTTTTGTGGGAACAGAGCCATGGTGCCTTTTCTGTCTATTCCACAGGGATAGCAAATGTAGCTGTCTGCTAAAAAAATTGCATTATCTCCTATCTGACCATGATGTACCTTCTCAGAATCTCAAGAGGCCGTTATGAACAACGCCCTGTGCAATAGCTAGTATGTCAAACACGCTTTAAAACTTCAGGTGTAGTCAGAGAACACACATAAATACATATGTTTGTGTCTATATGGTCGTCACACTTCATGTAAGAATACTTGGAAGTACTGTGAAAATACAGAAATAATGCATGTGTGTGGAATTTTTTAATTTCTGTCAGGATCATAGAATCATAGAATGGTCTGGGTTGGAAGGGACCTTAAAGCTCATCCAGTTCCAACCCCCCTGCCATCAGCAGGGACACCTTCCACTAGACCAGGTTGCTCAAAGCCTCATCCAGCCTGGCCTTGAACACTTCCAGGGAGGGGGCATCTACAACTTCCTTGGGCAACCTGTTCCAGTGTCTGACCACCCTCACAGTGAAGAACTTCTTCCTAATATCTAATCTAAACCTCCCCTCTTTCAGCTTAAACCCATTTCCCCTTGTTTTGTCATTAACTGCCCTTATGAAAAGTCCCTCCCCAGCTTTCTTGTAGGCCCCAAAGGATCTTGTAGGATCCTTTGTAGAAAAGAGAAGGTATGTACACATGTTTAAGGACATCAAGTTCCCACAACAAGTTTGGTCACAGCATCTTTTTGCCTTCACACTTACAGCTACAAAGAGTTATAAAGACAACGCCAAAGTTTATTGACATAAAGTGTCTCCACCACCCTTCCTATAGCTATAGCTAAGGATATTCACATCAATCCAACTACTTGATTGGAGAAGGTATAGCTGCATCAAGTTCATCATTTCCTTCTTTTCCACAGAAGCACTCTCTTCAAAACTAACTTCTGATTTTACCACTACAACACTTGCCATTGGATTTTCTAATTCACAGCATCTAAGAGCCTGAAGCCCTTGTCTCTGTCCTAGTCTTCTGGGCTCTACTTCAGGCATTTCCTTAAAAAGATATTTTTTCCAAGGTACTTATAGCCCAAGGTTACCTCCTTGTCCTAGAGAAATGTTAGCAAATCATCTGATGGTGGAAATTAGACAGCTGCCTGCAAATCACAGAATTTCTAAGAGGTGTGTTAACATAAGAGTGTTCACTCAGTCACTGGCTTTCATGACATCCTGTCACTTCATCACTAAATCATCACATCTCTTTATAAGAAATTCCCTTTGACTCCATTAGACTTTTTTTCTCTGCTCACTGAGAAGACCAGCAGTGACAGAATTCTTCCAATCCACAAACCTGGACACAACAGGAAGCATGATAAGGAACCAGGCAAAAAAAAAAAGAATTATGATGCTCCTCCTGTGTCCTCTATATTGTTTGTACCATGATGCCAAACAATACGCAAGTCCTAGGCAAGTCTTGTGCTCAGGATTACATTTACTTCCTAGCTGTTGAAGATACTATAAGCAGCTAAAATAACATTCCTGCACAACTGAAAAAAGCAAACATTTTCAAACCCCAGAAATCTGATCAGACATGATTTAGCAGAAGCAGCTCATATTCAACATATTGTGTTTTAAAAATGGCATGGCATGTATGATTTTATTGCCTCTACCATCTTGCAGTCTTCAATGTCTTTAAATTAAAATCAGGAACAGAATTCTCCATCTATCTAAGAAAACAAACAGATAAATTAAAAAAAAAACCTCTTCTATATTTTCCAGTATCTCCCAACCCTGAATGTCTTTTGAATTGTTTCTCTGTGCTTTAGATACTCTGAGCAGCAAATTCTGGTCTGGGAATGATGTAAACTGTGCACTGTCTGGATGATTACAGTTGCCAAGGGGATGGTGATGCAGAGTTCTCTTACCCTGGAGGTGTATAATTGCAGGTACTCAGAATAAACATGAATACCTATCCAGCTTTTGATGATGCTCCATGATCTGCTTTCTTATTTCATAGAGAAGGAGGAACAAAGCAAAAATTAAAATGAAAATGTACAATGGAGAAAGAGCGGATGGTAATGTATCTAGCGTCACATGCATTTGGATTAGATCCTCAAGTACTGTAGTTCCTGTGAAGTCAGTAGACATACTCAACTCAGATATTCTGCACACAGAAATCTGCATCACCATCAAAATATCAAATAGCGAGCAACAGCATAACGTTTAGAAAGTTCTTGTGCCGAAATGGAAGCGCCTGCTGCTTCTTTGTGTGCAGACGAGGTCATCATCTGATACTGCCTGGCTGGCTTCAGCACCAACAAACCACCAGGTACCAAACAAAACTTCAGCCATCCCCAGGGGAAGGTTTTGCCCAAGAGGCAATGTGAAGAGCAATGTAAATATGGAAAGTATGATTTATGTGTGCAACTGTGGTGGTTTCACTTGGCTGCAGCCAAACACAGCTGCTCACTCCCTGCTGTTCCCCCCTAACCAGGGGATAGGGGAGAGAATTGGGGGGTAAGGAGACTTGTAGGGGGAGATAAGAACAATTTAATAATGGAAATAAAATAAAATAATACCGATATTAAAAGAATAATTATAATAGTAGTAAAATATTCAAATGATTGATACCCAGTGCCATTGCTCAACACCCGCCCACCAAGCCCGGCCCATTCCCAGATCACGATCCCGGAGGAGCCACAATCCCGACCCGAAACCACAATCCCGGGAGAGCCAGAGCCCGAGTCAAAGCCAGAGAGAGCAAGAGCCCCTCATGGATCTCCTGCCCATGGGGGACAGGAGATGGAACAGCCCCTTGGCAGAGCCCAATGCCCATGGAGCTGATCCATGGCAATATTCCTCACCCCTGAGATCTTGCGCTTGCAGACGGACAAACACAAAGTCCTTCAGTGCCAGGGACACAAATGCAACATGGGGATGTTCTCAGCGTTTCTCTCCTGACAAATCCCAGCTGAACCCAAACCCCAGCGCTAGTCCAGCTGCTGAACAGAAACCAGCTCTGGCCCAGCTCACACCAGGACAGCAACTCAGAGCTCTGGTGTTTGGGACTCACACCAGCTCAAGTGTTTGCAATTCCAGAGCAGAAACTGCAGAAACTTGTCAAGAGGTTTTCAGAAGCACTGTGTCAACATGGTGATTTCACTCCATCGCTATTTGAGTTTCTATTTAAACTTTTCCTTTAATCAAAAGAAAAACTGATCCAAACAATACATCACTGATTCTTGTTTCCAGAAAATCTGTGAAGTAATGAGAATAAATGCGAGCTCCAGGCCAGGTTCTTCTAAAACATATGATGAGAGAGACACCAAATATTACAGAATTTCTCATTTGGATCAGTGTCTCTTTGAGTGAAGTCCCTGTTACTCTCCTTAACAGATTTCTGAAGTGGAAATACTAATCATTCTATTTAAACCATACATCATGTGTGATGCATGACCATTGCTATGTCCATGGACTTGGATGTATCCTGGAGGTGGAATTCACTATTATATACTGTAAGGGGCAAATTTCACATAAATAACTGATGAAATTCACTGCTCTGAAACAATTACATATTTTTTAGAGAACAGAAATCACCTCCAATAATAAGTTACTAAATTAAAAGAGAACAGCATTTTATTTGCATGGTAAAAAAAATCGTAAAACTTACAAAATTGTCAAATCCTACTCTGGTCAACAAAAAAACTTCCAACCAGTTTCAGTAAACCACCCACGGTACCTGTCATAGCTAGGAGTCAAGATTGAAAAATACTGCATACTCAATTTAATTTCTGGAAATAAATTTATGTGAGAGACAATGTTTTGCATTTCATATGAAGGGTTAAGTCTAAATAATATGTTCCTTTCCGTTAAAGCCATTTACTAGTAGAACTGTGCAGAAGAAAATAACAGGATTCAATTTAATGACTTCTGACACGAAAAGCTTGAAAACAGTCGAGTGGGTTGTTCAAAGTTGGATACTTATTTGGGGCTCAGTGGAAGTGACTTTAAATAGCAGCAGAATTTGCCATCAAAAGTAAGTATCTGGGGAATACCATTTCATATGCCTTTTTTTCTCTTTTATACTGTTGGTTTTACTGAAAAACCGCAAGAAAAATTAAAATCCTTTGGTAACAAAGAAATTGAACCAAAACAAATAAAAAATAATCAAAACGAGCGTAACACTGAAAACTGCTGAAAAGCTTTAAAAGAGTCAACATGGGATGAATTTTGCATGGGGCTTAATGTCTTCCTTTGTGATATATGAAAGTGTCAGCACATCCCTCAGCATGATTCAGCGCTCTCATCAAGCCATCAAGATACATAAATATCTATTTCATTGCTTCTCTAATGATATTTGAAGGTACTTGCTATCTCCCAAGAGTATGCTTCTAAAAAGAACAAATAAATAAATAAGCCCAAGATGGGTTATTTTTGTTTTGGTTTTTTTTTTCATTTACAGCTAAAAGTTTGAGCTCACTTAGCAATAAAGGTCTACAGATTTGCCCCAAGAGCTTTAGAAGCTTATTAAAAGGAAACGGTTCTCCAGTGCACACGCTGCATATGAGACAGATGTTGATAAGATTGAACTCAGTTTCATTGAAGACATTTATAAATGCAATTTCTCACACACATGGAGTCCCAGAATTGCCTCAATTGGAAAAGACCTTTAAGACTATCGAGTCCAATCATGAACCCAACACTGACCAGTCCCCTGTGACTAACCCATGTCCCTCAGCACTATGTCTACACAACTCTTCAATCCCTCCAGGGATGGGGACTCCACCACTGCCCTGGGCAACCCCTTCCAACGCGTCAGAACCCTTTCAGCAAAGAAATTCTTCCTCACATCCCATCTCAACTGCCCTGGCCACAACTTGAAGCCATTTCCTCTTGTCCTGTCACTTGTTCCTTGCTTGGACAGACCCACCCCCACCACTCTCCACCCTCCTTTCAGGTAGCACTAGAAATACATCTACATACTCACACTCAGCCTCCCCCTAAAGAGGCTCAATCATCAACCTCAAATCAAATCAATGTATCTGACAACAAACTTAGTCTGTGTGAGAGTTCTTCATGGTCATCTTAATTAAAAGCCTCTAATATTGATCTTTTTACTCACAAACTCACAATGGAACAAACATCTTACATTTTGAGAAAAGTTCGAGAGGTCCAGTATTCTGAAAGGCAAATTTACATTGGCAATGAAAATCACCCCAAAATTTATCTTCATTATGATGCCAAACTTCCTAATAAGTTATCTAACACTTTATATTAAACCAAAGTAATATTTTTAGACCCATTGTTCCAGCTATATACAAGGTACCTCTCTCCTCTGGGTATCCTTGACTTTTGTGTGCCTTTTTTGCCTCTTCATCTTTTGGTTGCTTGCTTCTTGGAAGAAGTGGGACCACCGACAGGATTTCATGCTGTGTGATCTCATCACCTTCTCTACAATCCCACCTAACCTTTCCCATATCCTAACTTAATTTTTCAGAGGATGGAGTTAGCAAGTTGTAGACCATTTAGGAATTCAGTTTTTGCTTGAGTACTTTTTCAACCTCGCTCCTTTTCAAAGCTAGGTTAACAATCTGCCCATGCTAACCACCCAAATGCAGCAGCCCGAGCAGGGCTTTGTTCCATTCACTTCTTGATCCCTGTTCCATTTAATTGTTATTTGTTTTCCTATTTAATACATCATTTCCTTATTTGTTCTCACGCACATATCAGAAACTGTGCTCTGCATTGAACTTCCTAATTTGGGCAACTCTAATCATAAACACTTCAAGCTTCAGGAGACTAAAAATGAACAGGGTCAAAAATAGACATATAAGAAAAAAATTATAATCTATAAACAGCCAAACAGGGATTTGAGAGAAGGATGCAGGGGGGGAAAAATAAAGTCAATAACTGTAAGGAAACCAAAAGCTTTGTTGCAGATTAAACGTGTATGCTGTGTGGAACCACTCTCTTTCTCTTCTGTAATTCCTTATTAGTAGGAAATATTTTAAAATTAACAAATCCAAGTATTGGAGACCAAGTTGTAAACTGTTTTCTGCAAAGGGTGGGAATTTTAATTCTTAGCTTTGAAAAATCCACCCCCACACCACCCAGTAAAATTTATTATATGCCCTTAAAATCAATTCTTTTAATTCTTTGGAATTAGCATCCCCACGCCAAGCTGAACACTTGTAATCCTCTTGTAGACTAAGCAACACCTATGCAATTGCACAACAACCCTCACCACAGCCCTGCTCTGGCACTACTCCTCCTCAAACTCCAATTGCAAAAGCCTTGCAGCATTGGGAGGAAAATTAAATTGAACATTCTTACAAAGATTAGGGAGAACCATTTCCAATATACAAGGCATGCATAGCTAATACAGTTCTCATGCCTCGTATCTGGACTACAAAGTCACCCTGGCTTTATTACTGGGAGTCATCATACATCCATTACAGAAGAGAAGGTAGAACACATTTATGCATTCGAATAAATTGAATATGCATTGAATAAATGCACGGATTTAATTTCCCAGATTTCAACCAGAGGTGAATGTGGCTCGTCACAGCACGATGCAGGCACAGCATAATTCAACTTTTGTTGGTTACAAACATTCTCTGATGGGTGAGCTACGCTCTTTCTTCTGCATTGCAACTAGACAGATTCATTGGCAAATAGGTGTAATTTAATTGCTTCTGGACTATATGACCTACAGCATAAAAGAGGTTTAATAATCTTAGAAGCTTGAATGCATTTTAAGTGCCAACTATTCATTCATAAGTGAGATTTCAAGTCTCTTGGATTCTGCCTCACAATTCCTGTTTGTATCCTCAAAGAACTATCATCCCAAATGTACTTCAAACAAGCTCAATCTATTTCTTTATCTCCTCTTTGTGACAGCCGTTGCATTGAGGAATGCAACATAATTGTGTTATTTCAGGCAATAAAACGGTCATCCCCCACAGAAAAATAATCAAGCAATTTAAAATGTGGTCATGGTTGCCTGAGCAGCCAGATTCTGATTTCGAAAGCCCTAACTACATCGCCCTGAGTAAGTATTTCTCTTTAAGGGAAAATCATCTTGCAAAACAAATATAACTTGGGGGTGGGGGGTGAAGAGGGAGGTATACAGCATTGATTGATTGTTTTTGCTGGCATCTTGTCTGCTCTCTGGATATAACAGCATGAGAAATTCCTACAGGAAGTTCTAGGAATTTTAGGAAAAGTCAGAGTTTTGCTTCCTCTCCCAGTACACACACTTTTCTGACTCTTTTTCACATACACACAAACTTTGTTGTTGTTCATTTACTGTGATACTGTGAGAAGTACGCGAAGCAGTTAATAAATCCTACAGACAAGGAAGCAGTTGGATAAGGCTGGGAGGCAGATGACAGTTCTATCAGGAAAAGCATGTTCTTCATAGCATAAAACTTATTTATATAGACTTCACAGCCAGGCCTGAGGCACTGAATCCAAATGAAATTGATTGACGTCACATACACCACCCATCAAGTTAGAATCTGCAACTGCATCTACAAAGTATTTAAGGTTCTTTGGTTCAGACTTGACTTCGTCTTCTTAAAAGTGTTTAAGCCAGAATCAGCTGTATCAGTAATATGTGATAATATTTGAATCTGGACTCTTTTAAATGAAGTGTCACTATCATATCAGGTAGCACCATTCTATTGAGTTTTTAAGAACTTAAAACTCATGAGAGAAAGGAGGAAGGTGTTGATCTCTTCCTTCTCCTTCACTAATTTCATTTGACCATCAAATCTGATTTCCTGCAGACCTTCACTCTGTGGAGAACCATATTTTCCTAAGTTTTTTAACCTAAGATGTACACCCCACTCCAGGATCTGCTCTTCCTCTCCTTCCTCCCTTAGCCACAGGACCTGCCCTCTCAGTATTCCCCACCTGAGAATGGGAATTTCTACCTCAGGACATGTAGAGCTTCATTTGACCTCATGAACAACACCTGTGGCTCTAAGTGGAAAGAAAAGGAAAATCAGAACACCTATGGAAAGAAAAGGAAAATCAGAACACTATCTACCTGTGTTTTCATCTGTCTGTCCATCTTCACACCCACTTAAGTCATCGTTGACAGAGCTAGGAGCCTTGGTTAGGAGACCCCAATTCTGATGAGAGAAATGAGGCAGAAGGCAAAAATGATGTGACCTGGCATCAGAGGACTGGGCAACAATCAATGAAATAAAAAGCCCAGCATCTCAAACAGGCACTAAACAGCTTCAGTATTTAGATATCATGTGCCTGTAGATATCATATGCCCCAAAACTGTGGTTCTAGTAAAGTACAAACACATTGTCCAGCACCAAACAATAAACCAGAAGGATTACACCAGCGTGGTGCTTAATAAGATCACTCATCCCAGTGTGCCCACTGCCTGCAGCCCACTGACAGCTCTCCTCTACCTCATACCAACCATGCAACTTCCTCTCACATCCTTTTATAATCCATTCTTTACAGCTGCCTCCATGCTAAGGCTTTCTCCTCATAGTTTCCAGTTGCAGTGAAGGTCCCTTTTCACATAGTTCAGGAACCACAGACCTCTGAAAACTGCTCAGTCTCTATCACAGACTGGGACCTTTTTTCATTAAAAGACTTTGTCCACTAAAAAAAAAATAATTACATAATAATATCCTAAGTCAGCAAACCCTCCAAAATCCCCAGAAAGCCTAAAAATAATGAAAATAAGGTTCTGACAGATATTTCCTAAAGCCATAAGGAATTTTTAAATTTATCCTTAAAAATAAATACTGTGAAAGTGTCCTGGTTTTTGCTCAGACAGGGTTAATTTTCTTCTTAGTAGTTAGAAACATGGAATGCTTCACTAAAGTAAATCCTATTCATTCCCACAGAACTTTGTAACTGTCATTCCTGTCTTAACTCACATGGACAATGACAACAATAATAAAACCATACTTGCTTATATGCTATTTTTCTAGACTACTATTGATGGGAAAAAAAAAAAATAAAGAAGTATTTTTTAACCATACAACTCATTTCTCCTAAGGGTCAGAACACTGATGGAAACACTTCATTAGTGACTTTTCATATGTTTCAAACCAATATATTTGGACACTTAAGCTATGCTGATTATATGAGACGTACTCAGTGACTCGACCTCCTCATAACTATTTATTACTAAATTAAACAATTTTTAAGATTTTAAATATACTCTCATAATCACACATACTCTTCACTGTTTATATTTACTGCTCCTTTATCCTTAGCCTTTCTATTTTAGAAAAAAAATTTAAAAAATAGACAACACAGTTTTTCTTGTTAGCTTTGCTCTTCAGTTCTCATAAACTGGAAGAATGCAGCAATGTTTGGGTTGCTAACATTGGCACAAGGGTGCATCTTTGCACCTGAATGCTCAAGTTGGGAAATATTTCTTTTGCTTCTGTGTTCTTTATTAATTGACAGAACAGCAGTGAATTTTTAAAAATACTCATTCTACCCTTCACTGCTGTTATATTACTGTACACCATTGAGGAACCAGGTTGCTTGAAGAAATTTATTATGGAAAAGTATTCAACCTTGATTAAAGGACTTGGACACGAGGCATTCAAAGAATTATGTTCAGCTTTGAAGAGTAAAATACAATAGTAAATAAACAATAAAAACATCTTTTTGATCACACGATTTATCTATGACAAGAGCTTGGCAATTCAGTGCCAAGAATAAAGAGGTAGGCTTGGATATTAAGCCTTCCAACCATTTCTTACAAAAACCATTAATGTTAATGCAACAATAATCATACATTGTATGACACTTGCATTATATATACTAGTGCCCAAAAGGGAGTAAATACAGCATTCACACAGTGCAAGGAAAAAGAAGAAAGATGACTTTCTACCTATGACACAATGTAATTTAACTGATCTTTTTCCTAGATTGCTCCATTATAAAATAGGTATCACACTTCACTAGTGGGGATCAAAGGCAGCCTGAACTTTGAGATGAACAAGACCACTCCCTACATTGAGATCAAAGATGACCAAAAATTATTTTAAACACAAAAGCCAGAAGCTTTTAAATATATGTATATACACCAAAATAATTAATTTTCTCAGAATAAACTAGAAACTAGAATTATCCATCAATCAGTCTCCCTCCCCTTGCTCACTGTACCCTTCCCTCAACTCACTGCTGGCTGCAAACTCTGCAGCACCTCCAAGTTCCTGGCAAATTTATTTTTCCATCACAAAGGACAAAGCTCAGTGCTACATCCTGGCAGGGTCTCAGCAACCTTGTCTCTCTTTCCATGCACAGGCTACAAGAGCCTCCTCTCCCCGAACGTGCCCCGCTGTCCCCTGGGGAAAAGCCCAAGCCCTTGGCTTGGCCCTTGAACTTGCCCTTGATATGCAAGTTCCCCCTGCCCCAGGTGCTCACCACACTCACCCATTGGGAAGAAACAACCCAGGCACCTTTTATCACCACTTCCCTCCTCTAAGAGATGATGAGGAGGGGGATTGTGAATAAATGTTCACACACCACCTGAGAGACCCTCATGGAAAGATGGGGTGAAGCAGTAAACGACAGCAATTCCTCCTTACCTCCATCAGCACGAACACCCACTGTGCTTGGTTACACAGAGTTAAGCCCTAGTTCTTTAATGTGTTGTTTCCTTTCTATCTGGGCTTTCTGCCCTTTAGTTGACTCAATCTTCCTGAAGACAGAACGCTTTACAGTCCATATTTAAGATAAAGTTGAAGCAGATAAGGCTGAATGTGCTCCTAAAGGAAAAAAAATAACCCACAATAACCTGCAGAAGCTTGCTTGCTTGCTTGCTTACTGAAGAGGAGCCTTTCTCTGGGAGGAAGATGGGAAGCCACCTCCTGCAGCTTTCCCCAGGTGAAATGTATTCCCCTAATACTGTGTCTCTTCTGATTATTTAATGCACCTGTGCCTGCACCTCCCTTCACTTCCTGGAGGATAGAAAACATTATTTGTTTTGCCCTTTCTCCCTAATGCAAGGTTTGAGAAAGCTCCAAGAGAAATAAAAGGTGTGTTGCATTATTTGGTCACATCTCACACCATCTGAACGTGCTGTCACTGGCCACAGACCTTGGCAGTATTGACACAGACAGGCAACAGGCACAAAATGTGATGTACCTGTCAAGTAATATCATAAAATCATTTCTTTGGTTTACTTGGAGATCGTGACTTCTTGACCTTTCCACATGAGATTCTCAAAGAGAAGCATTGAATGCATGAGAAACATAAAAGAAAAAAAAAAAGAAGTCCAACCTCAGCAAAAAGAGGAACAGCAGTAATGACCAACATTCACACTGCTTTTTGTGTTTGTGTTTCCCAACACACCCTGCAACTGGGGAAACTGCCCCAAAAAGTCATGTAGAGAAGTTTATTACGTGGTGATTACACAGACAAGTGGCAAAACCAGAATTAGTGCAGAGACAGACATTCACTTTCTCCAACTGTCATATACCTAATCCAGACTACTCCAAGTTGCCTGGTGAAGAACCTTACCTTTTTCCTCTGACTACACTGAAGTTTCCTGCCGTATAGCAGATCCATCCTCCATCCCCCTCACATTGTGTGCATGGGGTCAACTCTTACCTCAGGGGTAACGTGACCCTCTCCACACCAGAACTTGTACCTTTGGTGAACATGTTTTGTGAACTTTGTGGTGAACTTTCCTCCTCTGTCATGTGTGCCAGTGGGCAGCTAGCCACCCAACGAGAAGTGCACTGCACCTCCACTGCTTTCCAGAGCAGACCCGCTGAAAAGCAGCAGATCCACAGGGTAATGTATGTATATATCTCTCTGTATATCTATATATTTATCTGCATGTGTGTATATACAACAGAGGAAATAAATTAATTTATATTTGTTTTCAATCTTTTGTGTCTTGATTGATCTTTTTCTTCTAATAGTGTTTTTCATGGGCTCTTTACACAAACATTATCTGGATTCACATATGTCTTGGAAGCAAATTCACCAGCTTCTTTCTTCTTGCCATTACTTGTGCCATTCCTTGGAAACACCCTGGGAAATGAAATGGAATAAAGATAATTAATCTCATCAATTAGGATTGCAGAGAACATGACTATTGGAAGTTTCTGTAAGGGATGGACAGAGAGCAGTTTATATCTGAACAACAGACACACAATGACAATTCATTTACTTTTGCATAACTTACCCTCCAAAGACAGGCTCTTAGCCAGCAAACACTTTGCAGCTGCACTAACATAGAGCACTCGGTGGAAACTTGAATGAAGATACAGAAAGCTAACCATGAGGTCAAACTAAGGAGGAAGAAATACTACATTTATTACCCCATGACGAATATATCATGGTCTACTTGCAATGTGTCTTATAGAGTTTGTATCTTAAGAGTAAATGTTCTTCTAGAGAACTGCTTTTGTCACAGAAGACCGTGGCAAGAGAGCAGATATAGAAACTGAACACTTCTCATACTCTTCTGGAGGACCCTTCAAGTCAAAGCTGCACCACCATCGCAGTGAAGCCATGGGAAGGACTTGGTTCTCAGCCCGGCAATACTCTTAGAACTTAAATTACATTTTAAAAGAACAGAGTAAATTCCCCTACTGAACCATTACAGGACAACTTTAAAATCAAACTAGAGCAATATTTTAAAAGAACAAAGTAAATTCCCCCACTGAACGATCAAACTAGAGCAACAGACCACTAGCAGTGGATTAGATGCCATGAATTTGCACAACAGTAAAATTTTGGCATCATTCCTAGTAATGTTCTTCCATAACCACGCTAGCAGTACTTAACAGTCATTTAAAGAAAGACTCATCATTAACTGTGGTCAGCAGAAGGAAAATCCATTTGAGAACAGGCTGATCCAATCCTTCATTGACATTGACTGAATATCAGTCTTGAGGCACTTCCGTCAACCATGCGTGAAAAACGATTGCAGAAACCCAAACCACCAAGAGGTTTCAGAAATTTTAAATAAGAAAAGAGCTTACTAAAAAAAAAATAATAATTAAAAAAATCACCCTCTTTTTTACTAAGATTATCAAATAAACTTTAGAGGAGACAGAGTATTCTTCTACTCAGAGATAACATCTTCCCATGTTAAGATACGGACAAGAGATTAAGTACCTCACACCAGTCAGGCTGTTCTGCTGATTTTCTGCAGCAAAACTCCAATTGTTATAAAAGTTTGAAGAGTTTGAGTTTAGAGTGTTTTTCTCTTAAGTCTTGAAATAAGTACTGGACAGTCATACTCTTCTACACTTCCATTTAATAGCAGCCCTTGGTATTTATGTGGAGGAAAGATGCCCAATGACTTTATGGACTGACACTCAATTAAACACAAAGAGTGATACAAGTAAATAATGCTGAGAGGGTAACGGGTGAGAGCAGATACCATCATGAAATTAGGGAGGACACACAGCAGGGCAATGTAGACTTAGATCCTACCTCTGGGTATCATGGGGGAAATATATAATTAAAAAAAAAGACTCAGCTTTTGAGAAAATCCATCGAGTGAAAAGTGATTCCAGAAAAAAGCTGGAATCGTAAATACACATCATGAAAAAGGCTTCTAATCTGAAACATAATAAAATCCATAGAAAATGTATTTGACCAGTGGAGGAAAAAAGCATATCCAAAAACTAAAGAATCATGAAAAAAAAAATTATAAGGAGGACTTATTTTGGCTTCCTACCCTTTTGTGTCAGCAAATTAGAACAAAATTCAGAAAATAGTAAGGACACACGGATCTTGCACCTTCACAAACTTCATCATAGAGTCAAGTTTTCTATCTTACCATTTCAGTTCCTTAATTTGTTCAAAAAGGCAAGAAAAAAGCAACTTAAAACAAAAAGCAAAAGCATATTACCAAATTACCAGATGTTTCACAAGGTATCTTTTTTTCCCCAAAAATTCTAATACCAGTTGTATTAACCAGCCAAAAATGTTATCCCTATTTAAGGGGGAAAAAATGTACAAATAAGCTTCTTCCTAGTTCCTAATTAAAAAATACTAAATTTTTAAAATTAAAAAAATGGAGTAAAAATATTACTCAATCCCAGAGGACAGAAATTGAAAGTTCTATTAAATTAAACATTTCACTACTACCATCCTGGACCATTCTACGCATTTTTGTGCTTCTTCCAGATTCATTTTAAGGGACTAATTTTAAAATGACCAGAAGTTAATGTTAAAACGATATTTACATGCAGAAATTACCAACTGGATGATCCCAGAATGCAAATTTCTATTTTTATTTTTTTTTTTTCTCTTGGGAAACTACTTTATACTCATAAAGTATGAATATTTTTTTTCCTCAGAATTCCAACTTAAACCTCTTGCTGCAGTAATCTCTTAGTGTCTTAGCACAGTATCATAACATCCTAAATCATCCTCTGAGACTGGTTTGACCCCCACAAGTCTAAAGACTGTTGCTTTTATGACTTTTTAAATAATCCCTCAGACAGTTTCCAGTGTGATTTATTTCGAATGCATTCATCAGTGTGTTCAACTATTATCCAGCGATACCAGGAAACCCAATGCATTAAATGAGAAGAAAAGCAAGGGAAGAAAGGAGAGAATAGATTCAAACTCCTTTTCAACTTCCTTCTTTGTAATATATATATATTTTTTTCTCTCCCTGTAATGCTTAGTTATCTTCTCAGGACTCTTCTCTCCCCATTACCACTGCATTTTATTTTATTCTTCCTTGCTGGGGTTCAGCCCTTTATTATTTCATTGCTGTGTTAGGTGGGGCAAAGCTTCCCTTTCAGTACAGAATTGATTGCTTCCCCACAGGAGTGTCAGAAATCAGCAGGGAGTTGAAAAGATAAACACCCAGAGCCAATGTTTCGCCAGGCAGAAACAAGAGGTGACAATATTTCCAACAATAATTACTCAAATGCATCCTGATGGAAACGCTGCTGACACAGGTAAGAGAATTTATATTAAAAAAAAATAAAAATAAATGAGCAGAATGAAATAAACTCTGTCCTGGAAATCGTTGCAAAAACCATGGAACTTGTCAGCACCTCTGCTTTATTCAGTCTGATAAGACCTTGAATAAAGAAACTGTTCTTAACCAGAAAATAAAAAAGAAGTGTGGGGGGGGAAACACTGATTATTTAGGCATTTCCTTTCTAGGAACCTGAGAGCATTGTTATTTATTGTGGGGTTCTGTTTGTTTTGTTTCTCTTTTTTTAAATGTAGTTTTATACAATTTGGAATCATTTTATACAATTTGGAATCCTTTTATTGTCTGAATAGCCAAAGACATTGACATCCTTTTCCTCCGGCTCTTTAGAATTTGATCAGATACTTCATCACAAAGAAAAGTATCTTTCAACAGGAAAAAAACCCACTATTTCAACTTGAAAGATAGTTAATTACCACATGGTAGGTGGTCACAGAATCACAGTGGTTGGAAAAGACCTCAAAGATCATAGAGTCCAACCATAAACCCAACACTGCCAACTCCACCTCTAAACCATGTCCCTGAGCACCTCATCTACACGGCTTTTAAATCCCACCAGGGAAGGTGACTCCACCACCTCCCTGGGCAGCCTGTTCCAATGCTTGACAACCCTTTTAGTGAAGAAGTTTTCCCTCAGATCCAATCTAAACCTCTCCTGACACAACTTGAGGCCATTTCCTCTTGTCCTGTTCCTTGGTTGAACAGACCACCCCCCACCTCTTTACACCCTCTTTTCAGGTAGTTGTAGAGAGCCAGAAGGGCTCCTCTCAGCCTCCTGGTCAACAAACTTAATCTTATATATACAATATACTATATATATACTGCCTTGCCATATCAAATTGGAATGAGTTGTTTAGGAGTTAGTAGACATAAATACCTGGTACCCAGATCTGTAGAGGCTCTACTCAGTAACACAAGACTGACCTGTCTTCCATCCCACTGACCACTGGAACTCAGTCCCACGAGAGGCTGGAGAGATGGGTGCCTTGCAAAGACAGATTCAGGAAACGCTAAGTGAAGAGCTAGACAGAAATGGCAAGGCAAGGATGACAGGGAAAAGGAAGACCTGTTTGATATCCTGTGGGTAGTGTCAAAAACAGCCTTGCTCTGACAACTAACTGTCCTTTTGAGGAATTATATGAGCAAATTTAATGAAATTGAATTACATGTTACAGAATTAAATTAGTCATAGGGGTTGGATTAATTCTGTGGTCCACTAACGCCAGTTCTGTTTTACCAGATTCTCTCCCAGCTAATTCATTCTTTCTCTTTTTTATTTATCTTTTTTTCTACATTTCTTCTTTAATTCCTTTAATCTCATCTGTAGAATCACTTTTAAAATAGCACACATACACAGACACATGTGTGCATGCAGAGCATTCCAAGATGTAATTTCTCAATTATTTTTTTTTTTAATTTTTTTTTGTAACTTAATTGTGTTTAGCCTAGCTACTGTGAAAGGAAAAAATACTTTCCAAGTTAACAGAATTCTTTCTTTTTTTTTACTAAAATAAAATACAATTGCAATTTATATTTTAAATTTGATGAGAATATAATCCTTGCAAAATCATTTTCTCCAAACTAGGATATGAATCATATATTGCTACTGCAGTAGAGGATCAAAGAAATTAATGACTCTTTCACTGCACAAGCCATTTCAAGCAGATTGAAAGAAGCCCCAGAGAGTATTAAACATGAACCTCCCATGGGTGGAGTTTGGATGACAGTAGAGAATTCCCTGGCAAGATCTGTCTGGGAAACTGCTCAAGAGCAAAAGCCCAAATTAAATCATACATGTATTGCAAAATTTAAGAAGAAAAAGAGAAAGCTATGGATAGGGCAGCCAGAATCCTTGCACAAGCTGAATGATACATAGAAAAGTAACTCAAATTATTGAGTTTGCAAACTGTGTTGTTAGAAAAGATGTAAAGATTATCTGGGATATATGACTCTCACTTCTTGCTTTAATCATTACATCTTACTGCTACTTTCAAGTCCAATAATGTTCTAAATTCTTCCATTTTTTTCCTCAAGTTTTCCTATTTTTACATAAGATTTTGGTTTTCAAAGTTCTCAAAAATGACAGACTTTATTTTCCTCTTTCTTGTTTTACAAACAACATAAAATCACCTGATGACGTCATAATTTCAGTGATTCCTAATTCCAAAATTCCACACCTCACTGGACTTATAGGAAACATTTCTCTCCTATGAAAGTCAGTCAGGGTTCACTAATTCAGCCCTTTACAGAACACTCTGATATAAGTTATAAACGTATGAAAGCAAGGACTAAAACCAAGACAAATTAAATACAACATTTTGTTTAACAGATCTCACCTAAGAAAATTAAGAGTTATTGAAGCAAAGAGCATGTAGCTACTGAAGCACAGCTCTCACTTGTCTTTATAATAGAATTCTTAATAGCGAAAAAACTTTCCCCAAGTCCTTCAAATTAACATTTTCCCAAAATATGACCTTGCCATTTGCATAAAACTTACACTGTGGATCTGTGACTTTTTTTCTTTATCAAGTTTTACCTTGTTTGGTGTGCACTAAGCCTTAAAACACTCGTGATTAAATGTGAGGGACAACAAAAATCATTCCCTCATTTCTAGTCACGGACTGCATGTCTGAAGCTGAACTATTACACCTTGATTACTTCTGCATCTACTCTCTTAAGTGGAGAGCAGTCAATGAAGTTGTTCTGAACCCAAAGCTCTTCTGCCTTGCTATGCTCTTCCAGCCACAAACTACCCACAACCACAGTGTTTCCATGTGGTAGAACCAACAGAAATTCTACATTTACTGGGTAGGTTTCCCAGAATCCCCCCAAGTCCATCCCCTGCTCGTGAGCCCTCGTTATTCCAACTGTGATGGCTCTGGATGTTAGTCTAGTGCAACAGTAATATACAATACACAATCTTCTTCTCATAACAAGTGTTACACTGAAACTAAACCTCAGCTATGCTAATTACTAAGAAGAAAATTAACTCTATCCTAGCCAAACCAGTACACAACTCCATAATAAAATGTCTGCTGCTACCTTCACCCTAAGGAAGGTGGAATTTTAGATGCAAATTTGAAATGAGATTTTATTTATTTATTTATTGATTTAGGCAATAGCTGCACAAATGAGAAAAAGATGCATCAAATAGTTCTACTAAATAAAAAAAACCCCTCAAACCCAGACGTTGAAGTCTAAATCTTCTTATAACATCTTGAAGATAAGGATAAATTATTTCTTCTTTTACTTCTTTTGGTATGAAATTGCAAAGTAGCTCCTAAGGTTTCCTAGACCTTCACGACCAGGACTTAGAAAAAAAAAGTGAAAATTTCAAAAGTGCTGTACGTGCCTCATGTAAAAAAAATGGAATATAAACTTTAGAGAAAGGCAAATAAGTTGAAAAGATTTTCCACTCTCATCACTGAAAAGACTACAGTAATGGTCATATCTGACATATAAAAACCTGTAACAGCTGTTATAAAATGTTTTCACGAGACTATGAAACTAGTTCAACTAAGTACAATATTAATTTAGTTATCTTTTCTCTAATGCTGTGATTAACCTATAATGCCATCACTGGGGACAGGGAATCTTGAAAGCATTACATGTAATTTTTAACGCATTAGAATATTTTAGCAAAAAAATACAATTACTGTAGTAATTTTCATACATTTAGCCCTGTTCAAAGTAAAATAACATGTCCATCCTGTATGGTGAATCAAATGGAACTCACTTGCTTTGCTTTTCACATGTTATTTCTGCATATGGCAAGATTTATAAGACTTAATGACAATTCCAGAAAGAAAATGATTTAAATTTGTATTTGCACAGGACAGCAGGTGAACAACTTCAAACTCCATCGAATGAACTGAAGAACAATTCACTCTTTCTCAGGAGCCCACTAGGAAGTAACAGCTCATAATCAAGATCTCAAGTTTTTTTTTTTCACACAGTTCTATTACATCACACACCATCTACAATGTGCTCACCTGCAAGAGAAATTTCATTAGAGCTTTCTATTACTTGTGCTCTGCCATGGAGGAGACCCTACAGGTCTTTCTTCTTAACACTGGAGTCTCTGGAGGAGTAACGGGCTGCATTGGCATGTGGTTTGAGCCCCAAAACAAGAGAGCACAGCACTCCTCACTTTATCACAGAAACCCAGAATTGCCTCGATTGGAAAAGACCTTTAAGATCATCCAGTCCAGTCATGAATTCAACACTGACAAGTCCCTGACTAACCCATGTGCCTCAGCACTGTGTCGACATGACTCTTCAATCCCTCCAGGGATGGGGACTCCACCACTGCCCTGGCCAACCCCTTCCAATGCCTCAGAACCCTTTCAGCAAAGAAATTCTTCCTCACATCCCATCTCAATTGAGGCCATTTCCTCTTGTCCTGTCCCTTGTTCCTTGATTGAACAGACCCACCCCCACCTCTCTCCACGCTCCTCCAAGGGACTTGGACAGAGCCACAAGGTCTCCCCTCAGCCTCCTTTTCTCCAGGCTCAACACCCCCAGTTCCCTCAGCCACAAGGGAACTCAGCACACTTGTGCTCCAGACCCTTCCCCAGCTCCGTTGCCCTTCTCTGGACACGCTCCAGCACCTCCATGTCCTTCTTGGAGTCAGGGGCCCAACACTGAACCCAGCACTCGAGGTGCAGCCTCACCAGTGCCCATTACAGTGGTTAGAGACCTTCCCTGGTCCTACTGGCCACAGTACTCCTGATCCAGGCCAGGATGTCATTGGTCTTCTTGGCCAGCTGGGCACTCTGCTGACTCATGTTCAGCCAGCTATCAATCAACAACCACAGGTGTTGATTATTGCATGGCTCAGTTCATAATTAAAACTGTGATTTTTCTTTACCTCTGGTATTTAATCCATCTGCAAAAGTACTGGGTGTGTTACAGAAGTAGGAAGGAGTCAGAAATAACCTCTGTGGTTCCAAGGATAAGGAAGATGCTGAGAAAATCAGCGCTAATATGGTTTCCACACACCACATACATACTCACCCAACCAAACACACCAACGTGGTTTTTCTTTATCCTCATTATGAACAAGCAGGAATATTTGATTTTTTTGATTAGCTGATAAAAGCGGGTTAACACTGAGTAAAAATGCATGTATTGTTTAAAACACTCACCGATATTCCAAAGAGGAATCAAGACTGTCACTGCCCAAGTGTCCCATTTGCCAATAGCTACACCTTTTTTACTTAAAGGTCTCTTAGGCAGAACCTTTAGGAGTTAGTAAAAACTACCTGTTTATAAAACCATGGTGACTGTAAGTGCTTTCAAAAATACTGGTTAGAGAATAGTCAGAATTTTTTAAAAACAAACTTGTTGATTACAGATGGTCAAGATTTAGTTTTCCTGGAAAGAATTTTTTCAATTTTCAGTTAAGCATTGGTTGTGGACACAATGTTACCGGCCAGATGGGGAAGGTACAAACAGCAATGTGTAAATGCAGTGTTTCTGTAGAGACACCATCAAAATGCTTAAAAGAAACCACTAACGTAATGCTCCAAGGCAATTTGAAGAAAAAAAAGCAAAGCTAAGAATCACAACGGCATCATTTTACATTCATGTCCATCTTTGTCCTCTATTAAAATTCCTTTAGAGTAGATATTATTTTTCATGTAGTACATCAAAGGATAATGTCTTGCCAAATGTTTCTTTGAGATTATTACAGAACTTTGGGTTTAATTCTGTATTATACTTATCAGGCTCCTTGCAGGGTGTGATTCATCATCACCTATCTCCACTGTATCCTCTTTAAATCAGGTCTTTTTACTACCATACTCACTTGCAACCTTGAGAACTGTGCATCCAACAAGAGATATTTGCCCCCTCAAGCTAGCAGAAATTCCTTCTTGAATTTACAGAAAAGAAGTATACTGTTCAGTAGGGTCTTCATCCTGCATGCTATGGCAAACTAGAAAGCTCCAAAGAGATTTCGATAAGAACTAAGAACATTATTTACTTGGCACAGGATCCTGAAAACTCACAGTGGTTAAGGAAAAAAAAAAAAAAAAAGACATTCAGAGATTATATAGATGATTCTTTTTCCAAACCTAAACCATCATCCAATGCTTCTATTCAGTTGCCAATGCATAAAGTAGTTTAATTTGGCAGAACTTCTACTTGGAAGAACACCGTGTCCTGAAGCTGGTTTTCTTATGCAAAGCCTTTCTTTTAGCTTTCAGCATGCAAGGTATACACCACCCCTATAGCAATGAGCTAACTCCAGAGAACATATAGAAATAGAAAGGAAAAGGGTTTACATTTCCTATCGGTAAATGAGTCTGATTTTAAATTAATGTAAAATGGTTACTCTCCAGGGAGTCTAATTGTCATGCAAATTACAGTCACCTATACACTCCTCTGCTTTGGCTGACTTTCTTAATTCTCATTTTCTTTAAACCAAAATCCCCCGACTTCTTCCTGTGAGTTACACTGTCAACAGCATTTTGATTTCATTTCACACGTAGAGATACAGCTCTGGTTCTAGGTATTATAGATAGCTACACATATTTCATATTTATGTCTAGGACTACCAGAACAACTCAACTGGAAACCACCAGCTTCGATAGAAAGGTGAATTTTCTTATTGACAGTTATAAAGAACAAAAACCAGAACAACAAATTTTTCAGCTGTGTCTGATAAATTCAGTGATAACCAAAACATTTTGTAGAACTTTTCCTAGCGTGGTGAAATACATCTTGTGATATACTAGAGATAATTAAAAACACCAGTAGAAGGAATGGTTTAATCTGGCACTAAGAATCCAACACCCTTGTTGGCCAGGATGCTGCTTACGTAAACTAAAATGAAAACTTCACTATTCTTCAGCAATGATCCAAAACGGTTTAATTATTCTCTTTAAAGTGATTGTGTTTTGGATCATCACAGGAGAATATCAGAAGGATTTTAACAAAATGTTGATGTTTGAAGCCACACTAAAAATGAGCTATATCCAAGTACAGAAAAAAAAAGCAATATTTTATTTATAATCTTCATTTAGTGTTTGAACTACAAATTCTTCTCCTAGGATTGTTTAAAAGATCATGGGTTTTATAGGCTTTCACAAGTAAATTAATTTCTTGGAAGTTTTTGTTGTTGTTGTTCAAGTTGGTTTTGTTTTTTTTTTACTTTTTCTTCTATTTTTTCACAGAATGGTGCTTTTGGTAAATACAGAGCAAATCATTACATGGAAAAAAAAAAAAAGAAGTTTTGCTCATTTGTTTTTCTCCCTTGTAAAGTTGCTGTTATTATTTCACTCTCAATTGAATCATTTCAAAAAGGGCATGAGAAAACAAAATTTTAAAAAAAAAAAGAGGAAAAAGTGACAAATAGACCGAATCTCACCACCAGAATTCACCATAAAAATTCCCAAAGTGTAACAGAATTCTTACAAAATTTCCTAGATCAGTTCTTTTAGGGAATCAAGATCTCCTATGAAAAATATGGCAAATGGGAATCGGGGTAGGCTGGGGAGGAAAAAGGGAAGGAGGCAGGTAAAGAAGTGCAGCAAAAACAGGTTCTGAGGAATACACATAATTTTGTCTGCTTTAGATCACAATAGAATTTTTAATAAATAAATTTCTTTTTCTTTGTAAAGACACTTTTTTTGAAACAGTAGATTTAGCCCAGTCATTTGTGTCATTTGTTTTATAAACCACCTTTTGTTGTCCCCCACCCCCACCCCGCAATGTCATAAATGTTTTAGATTTGAGTCTCTTGTACATTGTCTTTTGAGTTCATTCGGATCAATAACGGTTCATGCACTGAACTGTGTATTGAATTTATTGTGTTAACTGTTGTTGTGTGGTTGAAAGGAGACTTATAAGAGTTATAGTGATTTAGGTGCTCATGCTCTATTGCTGGCATGGGCAAGTGACTCTCTATGGGTGTGTCACCTGTAAGCTCATCATCCACATTAATGATCTCTACAGTCCGTGTTGGAGCATGATGGTTCTGCCGGTGATGCTGTTTCCTCATTTTGTAGAAAATTACCAGCATCACAGCAGCCATGAGAGTGATAGCCACAAAACAACCAATTATGATTTTGGTAGTCTTCATAACCTCATCTATTCCCGGGATCCCATTGTTTGCGTCCGTCACAGGAATGGTGAACGTTTTTTCTGTTGATCTTGTGCTCTGTGGAGTGAGTGAGGTTGTCATGTTAGTGGTCTCCCAGTTGGTAACTGGTGTGGGCCCAACCTGCTCTGTGGTCTGTGCCTCATCCTGAGAAGGTTCCACAGTCTCTACTGTGACGGTTGAAAAGTAGGTGTAACCGGGGTTATCCAGGGCAGTCACATTCAGCGTGGCAGAAGCTGTGGTGTTCCCAACAGAGTTACTCACCATGCACGTATACAAACCCGTGTCTTGAACAGTTACCTTTGTAAAATTTAACGTGCCGTCGCTGAGCACGGCGATCCGAACTCGGTACGCCCCGTGTGTCATGACAGATCCATTGGGAGTAATCCAAGATACGGAGGTCAGGGAGGTTGATGCCCGGCATTTCATCTCCGCGGCCATGCCTTCTGTGACGTTGAGGTCTGCTGGTGGCTCCACTATGACCGGAGCGTAACACGTGAAGTAATTCAGGTCCAGCTCACCAATGTACCTTCCTTTTAAACTGGGAGGCGTGTGGCAACGGGCGCAGCATGCAGTATTGGAGGGTGCCTTGTCTTTAATCCACCAGCTGAGCCAAAGGATATCGCAGTTGCAGTTCCAAGGATTGTGATGCAAGTGGATCCTTTCTAGGCGGAGCGGTGTGAACAGGTCATGAGGCAGTAGTGTTAGATTGTTGTGTGCCAGGTTGATCTCTACAAGTGACTGAAGGTTATCAAAAGCATTCCTTTCTATCACTTGAATCTGGGACTGTATCATCCACAGTTTCTGAAGATGCATTAACCCTTGGAAAGAACCTGGCCGGATGGCAGTCAGGTGATTCCCAGAAAGATCTAACTCATCCAGTTTTACAAGAGGGGTGAGGTTGGGAATCTCTCGAAGATTGCACATGGCAAGGTTCAAATACCTCAAGTTGGACAGACCTTCAAAGGCACCTTCTGAGATGTACGAAAGCCTTTTCAATTCCCCCAAATCCAACCTCCGGAGGGAAGGGATTCTGTTAAAAGCATAAGAAGGGATGCTCTCAATGGGGTTGTTTCTCAACCACAGTTCCTTCAGTTTTGACAGGTATACAAAAGCCCCATTTGGGATCGTGGTCAGACGATTGTCAAAGAGTTCCAAAGTGTTGAGATTGGCCAGACCA
>NW_010310083.1:54966-70969 GCF_000700745.2 Antrostomus carolinensis | reverse complement strand
CTGCTGAGCTGCAGGATTTCTAGGTGCCTCAGATGCTTGAAGCTATTAACTTTAATGATTTGGATCTGGTTCTCATGGAGATTGAGTAACCGGGTGTTGGTGGAGATGCCGTCTGGCACGTCTCTCAGATTTTTCCGTACGCAAATCACTTTACTGAACTGGTTGCTGCAGGAGCAGACAGAAGGGCAAGTTTGAGCCCTCACTAGGCCGGCCACCACAAGAAGCTGAAGAGCCAACAGCACCACAAGCAGGGGGTCAAATAGGGCCCTGTTAAACCTAGGACCTATCATTATCTGCTGTGGATGTAAGGTCATCTTGTTCAACATTCATAATTTATTTGGTGTTGGTCCTTCTGGAGTCTGAATAGCCTGAAAGAAAGAAAGAAGGGAGAAGGAAAACATTAAATTAATCTCAAACATTTAAGTGTGTTCTCTGAACAAAGACTTCTCAAGTCCTTTCAGTCAACTCTACAAATTTCATGAAACTCTGTAGAGACAACAGCTAGAGAAATTCTAATATTTAGTATATTGGGTGCAGCTGGATGGCAGATAACAAGTTCATCTACAGTGGATACCAAAATGTTCTAATTGAAGGGGAGAGTTGAAAGAAGGAGACAAGGGCCTCAAAAGGCAAAAAATGAGGAATCATCAGAATACTCAAGGTGTTAACCTTCTTGACACATTACAAGACAACAGATAATATGAAGAGCAAGCAGAGACTCTTCTTTTGTATAGGAGTAAATCTTTGTCTATACAAACGTGATTCCTGCATCAGAGTTTAACTAGAAGTAAAGCTCCTAATACTGAAGGTAGCAGGTCGTGCAAAATGCCAGGGTGACATCTTGCCTATTTCAAACTAAAAAAAATATAAAATACAAAAGAAACGTGCCGAACATCAAATCTTCCCCACCGTTAAACAGCATCATCTAATTTAATGATATTTCCTCCTCAGTTCTTTTGATTGGCACCAGCAGCAGAGAAACACTCATTAGTAAATGTGTGCTGAACACAGAAATAAGAATAGCCATTAAAATGCTGAAAAATATCTCTGTAGCTTCAGGGTTGGTAGTTTCATTGGCACCTCCAAAAAAAAAAATAAAAATAAAACCAACCTACAGATCTTACCATGAGGGTAAAAAAGACCTTTACACTACAAATGATCATTACCATTTTAAGAATTTCAGTATTGATTCATTTGTGGTAGTTCTTAAACCCCCCAGCCCTCAGTTCATTTTCAATCTGCTGCTCAGTGCAAGGTCCCTCTGCTGTAGAGATTAATGAAATTTCCTATAAATCAGCCAAAAGTGAAGTCTTATAAATTACAGCAAGCTTAAAGCATATTTATAACCTGAGCACCCATATGAATAATACATATATTCACTAAAACAAAACGCTATAGGGCAACGATTTTCACTCCAGCCTCTGAATTGTTTCATTTTGTGTAAAAAAAAGCTATATTTTTTAAAAAATAAAGGAAAAAATACATTAACTTGATCTCAGAGCAGTTCATTTAACAAAAGATTTTTTTTTTAAAATAGATATATATTCAGGCAATGTGTTTTTGAGAGTTAACTTCTGCATTTTAAAAAAACTTGTTCAGAGCTAGCAAACGTTCTCATCTCACTTTTAATAATTTACTGCAGAGAAAGCCAATATAATGGTTAAAAACCTGTGAATGGGAATTGGAAATTCGGGGCAGTATCTGTTTGTTTGATCTGCTCTGTAAGTGCTATTTATAAAACATCATTCTTGTTATGAAAGATTCATGAAACTAATGTGTTTTGCAACCTTGAGCAAGTCACTCAAGTTCTCTCTCTGCGGCTTACGCTTGGGTCGTATGAGTCTGGAGAACCTGGCTGTAGTTAGATGTTACTGCTCCCACCTCTCCATCCCTTCCCTCTGCCATCCCTCCTAAATATCAGCTTCCTGAGTTTAGGATGACGTACTAGACTAGAAGAGGGGTGGCTGCTGTACACACCTTCCTTTTCACCACAGGTTTACAAGGTCACTTGTCTCGTCAGAGGTGCCGAACGCAACGTATGGAGAAACACTCTCAAACTAATCGCTAACATTCAAGCTCCCTTGCATCAAAAATCCAACTGTAGTAAAACTACCTGCCAAAAGGGGGTGAAAAGGACCTTGTTCCCATCTTTCTTACACTATCATGAAGAAGAATCTGCCTGTTGTGGTCAAAAGAATTATATCAATGAGTCTAATATCAATTTCAGGTTCCTTACTGAAGATCTGCAATCCATGAATTTTGCTGTTGAATAGTAATTAACCATCTTCTGTGATAATTAATGGGATTGTATGAGGATTCTTGTTTGTCCATCCATGACAGGAAAACCATGGGATTTGTAGAACAAGAAAGTGTTGGAAAAATAAGAAAGGTCACGAGAGAGCAAGTGCCCTCAACATCAGCCAGTGTGCGCATAAACTCCCTTCAGTTGCTTCTTTGCCAGCCTCTACAAAGCTGATGGTGCCAAACCATGCTGCAAGCACTCCCAGACAATTCCCTCTTGTTCTGACTTCCCATGCCCAACGGTTTCTCCCACCATTCCCTTCTTTATCCAGAAAAATCTTCCCTTCCCATCATTACATGTGCTCCATGGATTTAAAAAAACCCCAAACCAAAACCAAAAACAACAAAGCATTTTACTTAAATACAGTACTTCATTATCACAAATAAACTATCCAGTTATGAGACTGCTTAGCAAATATTGCTAATGTGTTTCCATGTCTCAGTTGAAAAAAAAAATAAAAGATTTCTAAAAGAAATGCTTTTGTTTCATCCTCTTAAAATAAATTCCCTAGATTCCTCCCATTTTTGGTTATTGAGTCAAACAATGAATCAGTCACATAGAACAGCTCTTTCCTTGTGCTGAAGGCCAAAATTGCCTGTGGGTTTTACATTCATCTTTTTCCTGTGCTAGGGATGTCTCAATGAAACATATGCTTCAGAATGATGATCTATCAAAGACCCTCAGGGAATTCTGCAGCCCTCAGGTTTCTGCAAAATTCAAAACTGTGCACACTTCAAATACAAATTTGGTCACTGGCTACTTATTAGCTGCTCTCTGAGAGTATAATTTTGAAGACAGATCACCATTTTGTGAGATACGGATGGAAAGTTCTAGATGTGTTTTCATATGTGTTGCTGTGTTTGATTTTTCTGTGCCTAAGTTATATCTCGTTTAATATATATTTATTTAATTATATATTTAAGTACAGAATATCTATATTGCCATTCCTCTGGAAGGTTTTCTGGGAGGCAGTGAGAGTAAATCTCAACTTTTGCAGCTACCATTTGATTTAACTTTGGATTTATTTACAGTACTAAACTTTTTCCCCTCTTCTTTGATAAGACAGGAAGCAAAATGCAGAGTTTAGCAGAAGACCACTCTAACTGGGTTTGGTGCAGCTAAAGTACAGGAGAGCTAATGATTCAAAAAAGTCACCAAGACCAGCAGAAAATAGGTTAGGCAATGCCTTGGAAGTCCTCACTTCTAACCAGTGAGCTTTGCACGAGACTAAGACACTGCAGTGAGATTCCTAGTGGTAGTAGGAATGTATCAAAAAGGTCTTTTCTTCTATACTGGTGGTTTTCCAGAAGTATTCAGGAAGTCTTGGTGGAGTCATTTCACATCAGGGTAATTTTAAATCATAAACACCCTGGAAATACACCGGAAAAAAATTAGTCAGTGCAAAAACAGAGTGGAAAATTCATTTAAAGCCTTGAAGAACATGATGGAAATATTTTAAAAGGCTTTACATAAAGACCCATCTAGAACTCTGTACTAATTTGCTATTCAATATCTGTCTATTCTGCTAGAGACACAAGAAGGGTTAGCCTTAATATATCCACACATGGAACACAGAGCATCAACCAACTTCTTTAGTCTTTGTTGACAACTCTTTGTCCTTTTTTTTCTCCCCTTTATTTTTCTAGTATCAAAATATCAACCCTATGGTCAATTCAGTAACACTAGTGCCCTCTGCTGTGTAGATTTAAAATGTAGTTTTAAAATGCTAAGACCTTCCTTATTGCACAGTCAGTTCCCCAGATACCACACAATTATTAAATGTGTTTCCAAACATGACCTTAAGTCTGCCTGTGGCATTGCTCTGATTACCAAAGCACATATCATCTGTCATTTTAGTACAGCAATGTATATCCTCTTTATGGCCATGGAGATGTTTATATACGTATATGGAGAGTTATTTGCTTTCAGTTTCCACAGAACTCAGAAAATATTTTAAATTGACATTTGAGATGCATCTTCTCCTCTCTATAGCTTTACCTGATGTCTCATACTACGCATTTTCCTTTGAGTAAAAACCAATCATTGCCCTCTGAAGATCCAACACAGAAGATGAAGCAAGGAATGACAAAGCGAATCTACCTCTGCAGATATGCACAGTGCAGCTTTCCTCCAGGACAGCTCGAAGGATGCAGTAGTTATGTTATAGAAAGGTAACTTTCCAAGCGTGTATTCAGAGATGTCATCCTTACGGGTGTTGGAATGGAACCCAAAATTTGTAGAATTATTTATTGAAATACCTATGTTAATTCATACCCCGAAAAGCATAGAATCCCAGACTGGTTTGGGTTGGAAGGGACCTTAAAGCTCATCCAGTTCCAACCCCCCTGCCATCAGCAGGGACACCTTCCACTAGACCAGGTTGCTCAAAGCCTCATCCAACCTGGCCTTCAACACTTCCAGGGAGGACCAGCCACAGCTTCTCTGGACAACTTGGGCCAGTGTCTCACCACCCTCACAGTAAAGAATTTCTCCCTAATATCTAATCTAAACCTCCCCTCTTTCAGCTTAAACCCATTTCCCCTTGTTCTGTCATTAACTGTCCTTATGAAAAATCCCTCCCCAGCTTTCTTGTAGCCCCTTCAGGTACTGGGAGGCCACTAGAAGGTCTCCCCGGAGCCTTCTCTTTTCCAGGCTGAACAGCCCCAACTCTCTCAGCCTGTCCTCATAGGAGAGGTGCTCCAGCCCTTGGATCATCCTCGTGGCCTCCTCTGGACTTGTCCTAGCTGCTCCATGTCTCTCTCGTGTTGGGGGCTCCAGAACTGCCATTAAAAATGAGCTGTGATGCTGTTATGTCACTGCATTGGAAATATAGACAGAATCTATCAGACATCAAGTGATTAAAACTATCACAGGAAAATTAAACCATCAGAAACACATCACAGTTCAGTCTCAACTAAAGCACAGGTAAATCGTCACAACTCTCCCTCAGCCATGTGCCAGAAAAATTCAGGATAAGGGGCATTCAGATCACTTTTTACAACTTCTTTTGAGTTGACAAATAAAGTGGATGCATTCAGAAAACACACCTTAAATAGCACAGTTATGCATGCTGTATGTCACCCCCTTTTAAAGAGGTTTTGGAGAGAATAACCCTTTGCAGATATCTGCATTTTTTAGTAAACAAGCCACTCTACAACTGCAAATTAAATGGCAACTTTCCAACCATGTGAAGAGGAACTAGGTGTGTCAAGCAGCTAATTACGCTGGCAAGTCTCTTCCCGTAGTATCAGCACCAGAGAATTGAAAATAGTTTTTGTATGGAACAGAGCTTGGAGTACAGCAATAAAAATAGGTCTAAATCCCAGGAGGACCTGATGCAGAAGTGACTTTGTTGACTCTCTTTTCAGGAACCCTGAAGGCTCTCAGGGCCTGAGACTGATCCCCTTTTTGGCAGCAACGCCAGCAGAGGAAGCCAAGGGAATTTCAGTGTAGATACCAGGAGACAAGTGCACAATCTGCTTTAGCTCCACAAAATACTGAAACACATGAGGGTAAACCTTCATCCCAGAACAGAGACTGAACCATGGGGCAGGGAGCTCCGCTGGGGTCAGAAATCCTCTAACCAACATCTGCTCTGCAAATGCTCCTGCAGCCTCAGATGCCTGTCCCCATATGGCTGGGAAGAGTTGGGCTGATGGAATCACACTGCTAGGGATTCACTCACCATACCCTCTGTCCTGAAATTCCTTTCCACCTGGATAAACCCTTGAGGACTAGAGCTTTCAGTTGGAGAGAGGTACAAACACTTTGTGCCCTGTTCCCTGCCCACAGACACCACGACGACACCATTCTTTTTCTCCATTGAATGTCTTTGCCACCAACAGAGGAACACATGCTATGTTCTTAATAGAGCATTACAATAATCATCATGCAAAATCACTTAACTGGGTTATTTTTCTCTTCCTAATCTTATTTTTTTAATTTTTCTCATGGATTGGCTCCTGTCTGAGGTGCTTGGGTTTGGTTTTTTTTTTAAACAGACTCTTTTCCAGTGGTAATCATCATGCAAAATCACTTAACTGGGTTAAGGTAGATCTCATATTTTTCTCTTCCTAATCTTATTTTTTTTAATTTTTCTCATGGAGTGGCTCCTGTCTGAGGCACTTGGGTTTGTTTGTTTTTTTTTTTTTAAAACAGACTCTTTTCCAGTGAAAACCCATCACTGCAACTACACAGCTGTGTGTCTTTTCCTCCATTCTTAAAAATCACTTTTCCCTTTTCACTGCTCTAGGACTTTAAAAGTCTCAACAACAGTTTAGGGAGTCATTGCAATAATGCCTAAAAAACCTGGGAGGTTTCAAAGCCCAGCAGCTTTTATCTGTTTGTGGTTTTTTATTTTTATTTTTAGTTAAATACAGCAGAGGCCATAGAAGGCTAAGTAGGAAGCCCTGCAATGCAAACTGATTACTCATGAGACCAGATCAATCAAAACACTCACAATGCAAATTATTCTCCTCTTTGCACGTTTCACCCTTTCGCTGTGGGACGTGGTCAGGATTTTCTATGGCCCCTTGAAGCACGTAGGAGATGGAGTGGATATTGCTGTGCCACAGGTGCTTCCTGCTTCTCTTCTGCAAACCTTTCAAGACCCAGTTGAATCACTAAGACACTGACCTGAAAGACCTAAATGTGATTGGACACATTCAATCCTCCTGAATCACCTCTGATTTCAGGGGAGTTCAATCAAGGATGAGTTGGAGCCAGTCTGCCTTTCTTTTCTCTTCTTTCATTTTGTTATACAGCAACCAGCTTTATTTCACACGCCTCGTTTTCCAGTGTGATGTCATGTTTCCTCTCTCCTGTCTTCCTAAGGCTTAAATTTTTCTCCTTCAGGTAACAGAAATGAACGTGAAACAGGCATTTTAAAAATCATAATTTTAGTGCACATTGGTCCAGGCAAAAATATTTGCGTTTTCCAGTGTGATGTCATGTTTCCTCTCTCATGTCTTCCTAAGGTTTAAATTTTTCTCCTTAACTTCAGGTAACAGAAATGAATGTGAATCAGGCATTTTAAAAATCAGAATTTTAGTGTGCATTGGTCCAGGCAAAAATATTTGTATTTTAGCTGGAAATCAAGAGATTTCACTGTGTTTTAAATTAAATCAGTCTGGTATCTCCCTTTATTTATAAATATTCTTTTACTCCCAAGCATCATTTTCACTTTATATCCTCAGTACAACTCATAACATTTCCTAATTTTATAAGAAAATCATAGGAAACATCAGACAACAGGTAATGGGTATTTCTTTAGGACATACTCATCTTTACCCAGAAGAATTATTTGGCTTCTTTATTGACCTTTCCCTGGACGTCACCCAAAGGGTGAAGAGGACAAAACAGTCCTAATCTCTGTTCAGACTGTTCACAGCAGTATGAATAGGAGCCATCTATGAACCATTAATGATGAACTAAAATTCTTTCATAAAATCCACCACAATACAACTTGGTACTTGTCCACCTAGAAACATTCTAGAAATTTAATTGGAATTAACTTTTAAAGTGGGTTAATTATATTGCATTAAATCTTTGTGTGGACACACTTATTTAGAATTTAATTTAAGCTAAATTGAATCAAGGCCACTGTAATATCAATTAAGAGTGTCCATAAAAGAATGTAATGTAGTTTAGCTAGTCCCTTTTCAAAGTTAATTTGGATTCATTTTCTTGAGATCCCATGTAGACATTAGGAACTTTTGTTCAGTATTGACTTGGGCTCGATTCAAACCAATTACGTAAAGGTAAGAAGGTTTTCTACCTCATCACTGATCCCTTGGGTTATTCAAATCCCATTTTGCTCTTCTCATTTCACTAATTCAATTAATAAAACACAGTTTCTCTGAACCTTTTTTTGTTTGTTTCATCTTCTCTATTTTTTTCTGGACAGATATTTACGTAGGGGGAAACAGGCAACCACACAGAAGAAATTTTACAACAGCCCTGGTAACAGAATTCTCATCATTACAGCAGCGTGTCACTACATCTCATGTGCCAACCATGATATAAGGGGAAGTCATACAAGCACCTTCAGGATTTCACTATCTTATGCCAGAAATATCTCAGCGAGCAACAATTAAATTGCAGTACATCTATAACTATTGAAAGTATGATTTCTTAATCTCTTTTTGGTTTATTATCAAAGCAAAATCACAGGTCCCCATTCGGAAAGCATCTACAAACCACAACAAAATTAGTATTAAAACAACTCTTAATAATAAAAAAAAAACCAAAACAACATATGAAGTTGTAAAAAACTGCTCCAAAAATGATGCCGTTTTCACCCCTGTCACACTAGCGTCATTATTTTGAAACACTGCAATATTCCTTTGTTTTTAGCAGACTACTAGTGATTTAAAGACAATGTCTATTTAAAGATATTTCATTTCAAACAAACTAGTTTTGGTCTGCTAGAATATTATCAATTTTTTTTACACTGAAACATTAAATTGTATAAATTAACATCCTTCTCAACAACATACTACAAGATTTCAAACTAGCAGGAAAAAATCTGCAGGTTAAGTATATGAAATATTAAAATATTGTGTCTTTTAAAAGATATAAAGGTAAAAATGTGTGAAAGTGGCAGAATCCAAGATGTTAGCCCCCATTCCTTGCAAAATTTTCTCCACGCTCAGGAATTATAACCCATGTAGGAAATGTCAGATCAGAACATAGTCTAAGAATGCATATAACACATGTAGCCATGAAGAGCAACAATAAAACTGGCAATTAGAGCAAATACTTATCCTTAAGAAAGTTTCATCCTTATTTTAGAAAATTGGAGTCTAGTATTTAAAGCCCCAAACATCCTTTCCTAAATTACAGTATGTGCTTTTGTCTCCTGAATGTGCTAATCCCGAATATTCTTGTTACCCACACAAATCATCCTTTGAGCCTCACTAAGCCCTTGTCCTCAGCAGATAACATAAACTAGAAGACAAAAATATTGTAGTTTGATGAACACATAATGCAGTTGTGGATCAGCAGTAGTTTCTGTTCTTTGGCAACAGTGACGCTCTGGTGAAATTTGAAGTCATTTAGAAAGATTTTAAGATTATTTTGAGCTTAGTAAATCAGAGGATTTGCCCATTCCAGTGGCATGAAATGAATTTTTGCCTTAACAAGTGCAGTTTTTCCAAATGTGTTTTGTAATATGTAAAAAAGAAGAGACTGAGGGATGAAAGGGAATTATATTAAAGCAGCTTTTGCATAGCCCCCTCCCTGAAAGTGTTGAAGGCCAGGTTGGATGAGGCTTTGAGCAACCTGGTCTAGTGGAAGGTGTCCCTGTTGATGGCAGGGGGGTTGGAACTGGATGAGCTTTAAGGTCCCTCCCAACCCAAACCAGTCTGGAATTCTATGCTTTTCAGGGTATGAATTAACATAGGTATTTCAAGAAATAATTCTATGCCATAATGCTGTGTCAAGAAAGATGTTTTCCCTTTTTTTTTTTTTTTTAAGATCTGAATTATTTAATATTGAGTTGGAGAATTGTTTGATGGGTATTTCATAACCCTGGTAACTATAGGCTGTACTGCTATTATGTGTTATTCTAAAATACCTTCTGGGAGAAACATACCCAGCTAATAACACACTAAAGCACCCAAGTCCATTTTGCATCATTGCATTTGCAGTGGTTAAGCCAGTCCAAATCACTCCCTCCTCCTGTTAATAAACAAAGAGACAAAGAGGAAAAGAGACATGAGAGAAAAAGTTAAGGCTGGAAATAGCCTCGAGTCTGGCAAATGATGGTTAAACTTCTTGTCCTTGGTAACTATGGAAACCCTTTAAGGTAAGAGCAGAGCACAGGCATTCTGTGGTCTGCAATTTCCAGGCTGTTTATTTAATTATGAAGGAATAAGAAACTGTTAGGGGTAATGCAATTAGCGTGCTGCAATAGTGTTCTGAGAGGGGAAAAAAAATAGGTACAGAAAAATGTTAAGAAGTTAATTTTTTGGAAAATTACTTGGTTTAGGACTTTTATGAAACTGCAGCACATTGGTTTTTACTGAGATTTGTGATTTTTTTTTATTTAATTTTTTTTCCAAAAGGGTGTGAGGAGCCAAAATTAGTAATATGACATTTAGCCATAATATCCCTCAGTAGATTCATAGTAATTATGTCCATTCTATGCCTCATGAACAAACCCAAGGTCAGGGTGTATTTCAATTAAACCCTAGGTGTTACCAAAGTGCAGCACAGCCAGAACAGCAAGCACGTTATTACCAGATCTATCACCGCTGGGCAATGAACAGGTCACAGGTGCTCTTGCATACGGTATTTGTACACCTTGAAATATGACAAGTGGGAAAATGCTTCAATTCCATTTAGGAGGCAGCTAGTGAAATAAAATTAAGAGTGAAACTATGTGATGACTCAAGGGGACTATAACAACTACATACAAGTATTTTCCTGGATCTGAACACCAAACTTTGACCTGATATTTCTGTTGTTGGCAGTTGTATGAACATAGGGGCCCCAGGGTGTTTCGATAACAATCCATCCTTGATTGGATGGGCTTAATGAGACATCAAACATAAACACATCCTCACAAGGCCTCTGGAAAGGAGATACTACCTGAGTTTATGGCTGAAGAAACTAAGGCCATAATGGATTAAATCAGTTGGCAAAATTTAGCATGTGTCTACACGATACTTTGCAAACATGAGCTTCACACTCCACGCTGACCAGATGTAACGTGTGTTGCTCCAAATCACAGAATCACCAAATTGCCTCGATTGGAAAAGACCTTTAAGATCATCAAGTCCAATCATTAACTTCACACTGACAAGTCCCCGATTGAAATTCTTCCTCAGGACCAATCTCAACTGCCCTGGGCACAACTTGAGGCCATTTCCTCTTGTCCTGTCCCTTGCTCCTTGGTTGGACAGACCCACCCCCACCTCTCTCCACCCTCCTTTCAGGGACTTGGACAGAGCCACAAGGTCTCCCCTCAGCCTCCTTTTCTCCAGGCTCAACAACCCCAGTTCCCTCAGCTGGGAACTCAGCACACTTGCTCACAGCAGTCCACAAGAGTCCAAGTGGATATGTTATAATGAAAGGTACCATCAGCAGAGGCAGGACAGGGACCCAGAACTCCTGAATCACACTACCAGAATGTGGACTTTACGTACATACTAAAGTGTGTGATCATCAAGCTTTAGAAGACCAACATGCCATGACATTTAAAACTAAATTTGATTAAATATTAGAAAACGTTCTGTCCTATTCTACAGATTCCTGTATTACTGTTCTTGTCATGGTACTTGTACACTTTCCAGAAATGCATTAAATATCCTAAATTTGTCACTTCATCTGCATTTTCTTTATCTCACTCCTCCTCCTACAGGACAGTATTCAGATGCTTTTCTGGTTTGGTAGGTATTATCAAGTATCTGTCGCAAGCTGTTGATACTATAGATGGCAAATCTGAAGAAATACATTGTGAGTTTGGAGTTACAATTTCTGATGTTTGCTACGCTATTCCTTCTTGAAACTCACTGGACATCTCATGAGAAGTGTTCCTCTCTTCTACACAGAGAACAGACCACTGACATCAGTCTGGATCACCTGTGACCCAGTCCAATCTTTCTTACAAAGGGAATGGGCAGCGACACCTGGGGACCTACTATCACCTTTTCCTTGGGAACTGTTCTCAAACCTTCCTCTTTCTGTCCAGACCATGTGTAAATCCAGGAATGGTAAATGATAAAGACAGAGAAGATGCTATCTCTCTGAGACTTTACAGTGCAACAAGTCTTACAGAGAAAAATAATAGAGTACTTCATATTTTCATGTAGACACAGTTTTAAAACTGATGAATATACATTTCTGCAATGCAATACATTCTCTACTCAGGCTGCTGATAGCTCGCTTATTGGAATCACTATCCAAATTCAAAGTATTATTACATCAACATGAAATTCCTATCAGATCCAGGAGAGCTGGCATATACTTCTTTAGCAAATGATCATTTTCACTGAAGTGCTGTATGTCTGCTTCAAGTTAAACCAAGAGGATACAATGTCCAGTATCAGCAGTGCTGCCTGCTTGTTCAGCTGTTCAGGCTCTGAAGTGCTGAGACAGTATTCTGTGTTCACGAAGCCCATCACAATTCCATTTTTAAGTAGATCCAGGAAAGAAAATCATGGGTAAAAATTGACTTGTACAGAAACCAACGGGAGTTTTGTCTTTGATTTCAGCAGAGTCAGGACCCCATCTCATATGTCAATAAGAATTTGCTATATAGAGCCAACTGCAGATTATTGCTGATGTAAGCACCAGGACTCTGATGCCAGTCTTTTAGGACAGTTTTCAGGGAGATGGAATTAATTTATTATTAATAATAAAATAATAATTAAATTAATTTAATTTTAATTTAATTAAAACTGCCACAGTTGCTCTCTATAGCTATCTGAAAGAAGATTATAGTGAGGTGAGGATTGGTCTCTTCTCCCAAATAATAAGTGACAGGACAAGAGGAAATGGCATCAAGTTGCACCAAAGGAGGTTTAGATTGGATGTGAGGAAGAATTTATCTCCTGAAAGTGTTCTCAAGCATTGGAACAGGCTGCCCAGGGCAGTGGTTGAGTCACCATCCCTGGAGGTATTTAAAAGATTAGACATGGCACTTAGCAACATGGTTTAGTGGACGTGGTGGTGTTGAGTGCGAGGGTTGGACTTGATGATCTTAGAGGTTTGGTCCAACCCTAATGATTCTATAACATAAAAGGAAAAGTAGTAACAGAGACAGTTAAAAAAACAGAGTACATGTATGTGGAAGCATGCTATGAAACAAGAGTAATGTAATATTTTAAAAGTCAATATATTACCATATTGGATTCTTAAAAGATTCCAAGAAATGACTCTGCTACTTTAAAAATGTATATAATTTTTAATATTCTTAAAAATTTATAAGAATTTTTATAAACTCTTATTTATAAAAAAGAAATATATTCACTTTTCTTTAAAAAAAAGAAAGTTAATCCAAAGTTCAAAACACATTTGAAAATTATCTGTCCAAAGTAGAATAAACTTGGTAGCTGATGTTATTCAAGGATATAAACATGCCTGTTTGCAGTAAAGCTTTCCATTACTATGCTGACTTGTACAGTGATAGAAATATATTTATCCCAGACAGCAGCCATACCACCTATTATTAAAGATGTCCAACATCTGCCATCGTGAAAAGCTGATTTCAGTTTCTCAGAACTTTGTAAAATTTTAACCATTTACAGCTGAAACAGTTCACGCTAGGGATGTACCTATAGTATAGTCCCTGAAAGTTGCACAGACACACTCAACGTGGCTTTAAAGCAGCTGTCATACCTTATGGTAACAAATAGTTGCAAAAAAAGGAGAACATTATTGATAAAATTCAGACTTGGGGTTTTTTTTCATATTTTTTTTACATTGAAAAACGTGGAGTTACTATTGGAAAAATATGATCTGGTCATATAGTTAAAGATAGTATCAAAACCACAAAACAGCCAATGAAGCTTGCTTTCAAATACACGTATTTATACAGGCATAGGTATACCTTACACACTTTGTAAAATATAGTTCAATACTATTTCTAAAAAGCTTATTTGCTTCCTATCAGGAAAATATTTTCTGAATTTTTTAAATTCTACCTATTGCTCCAGCCTGAGCACATAAAAAAATACAGTGGAATGACAAATGTGCTAATGTGTCCAGATCTCTCTGGTTGAGAATTATTATTTCCTGGATTCTTATCTCCACTCCAGAATTATGCATGAGGATAAGCCCATTAAACATTTTCAGGTAGTCATCAGCAGAGGGCCATGACTTCAAGTGGACAAACACATTGATAACGCAGCCCTCGCATGACGTAACCTGTTGAAGACTTGTGGCATCATCAGGCAATCTCTTACCAGAGTATGTCACACCAATTCCATGGAGCTGTGGGATGCTAACAACAACGACAAAGGAAAGTGCTAATGTTGGGTTTAAATACCAATGCTGTGGAGCATCTATATCCCCAGCACTGCTCTGCCTTTGAGACCTACCTCTGTAGGTCTAGAATAATTAATCAGAATTAATTGTAGAGTAGGTTTTGCTATTTGCTTGATATTTTTTGCTATAGCCACTTGTGCAAGCGTGCCTAATGACAGCCATTACCAAGTAATTGGCTGTCAACGTCTGCCCTTGATCTGCAAGGATGATTTTAAAACCTGGGTTCAAGCACCTTGGGAAAAAGACCTTCTTTACTCATATTGCTGTCCATTGCTCAGGAAGGGACAAGATGTAATAACAGCAGCTAGAACCAGTGAACAATACCAGGAGTTATATCTCACATTCTTCACACAGAAGCACAGAGATTTCCTTTACTAGACCTGATTTCTGGACTGGGATCTAAATCTCAGAAGGATTTAGTGGAAGACAGGAGAGTTGCTGGGAATCAGAGATAAGGAGCATGCACAGATTTAAGAACATCCTCTAGTATTGCAGCCATAGATCTAAACCTGAGTGACCACTTTCAGGGAAGGGATGATGGAAAAAACATTTTATTTTATTATTTTATATATCTGCTCCTCTATGGCTCTCGAGAGGAAAAAAAAAAAAAATAGTTACATACACAGCACATTCCTGTGGCTTCTTTTCTCCATAATTCTTTCCATTCCAGAAGTGAGAAGTCAATCTTTTTCTCTCTAATTGGCTGAAATTAGTCAAGTTCTCAGACAGGGTAAACCTGCATTGCTCCATTCAAGTCCATGAAAGCAGAATGATTTTTATTCCACCTGAAGCTTGTGATCCTTGTTACCCTCTAAACTAGACTGATCCATTCTTGAGGAATACCAGGAGTTTCAGCCAATTGCTATGGGAAAGCAACTTTTATAAAATAGGTTTCAAATAGTAAAAATAAGACTAATTTTTTATTTTTATTTTTATTTTTTTTAAACTATGTAATAAAGATTCTCTCTCTAAGTGGTTGCTGAAATAATGACAATCATACATTAAGAATTTATTTAGGTTTAGTTCATAAAAAATAAACTTTCTTTTTTCTAGATAATGTTATCTCTTACAGTTATATACTGACTTTTATCTAGAAGTTTCCCTGTGAGCTTTAAATCCTACACTGACAAACAACATACATCTGTGTATATATATCAGAATTAGCTTATTCTCCATCGAAATATAGTTATTTCTGGAGAGAAATATAGCAGGTTTTTTTATAGTTTTCTATGTTATATGAAGAAACACTGAAGACTGCTGTTTTCAACAGAAACTGAATGTAACACTTTAGAAATGTGGGCTATGTATCTATGCTCAAATTGGACGTACAACAACAATTAGGGTAAACTTCCCTACCATTTTGGAAAGTGTCTTTTCGAAAGAAGGCTTGACTCTAAGTGGAGTGGATTTCTCACTCTCTTGTATCGTGTCAGAGAACAGTACTTGTGTCAGAACAGCACTAGAGCACTGCTGCAGGCTTAGCTTGGAAGAACAGTCTGCTTTTATGGCATTGCTAAAATAGCTTCTTGCAACTCTCTGTTTTGTTCAGCAGATACAACAGATCTTTTCCAGGACAGACAGAAAGCTGGGTACCAAATGTCAGCAGTAATACATTGATAATTTATCAGTATTGGCAGAAGCATGTGCTAGACAGTCTCTCTTATTCCTGACATTGGTCTTGAGTGATCACTTGGCATGAGAGATCACTTG
>NW_010310083.1:43443-54952 GCF_000700745.2 Antrostomus carolinensis | reverse complement strand
GGAAAGAGTTAGCCATGAATTTTCTTACCTCTTCATAAAAGTGAAGACAAATACTGCAAGAGAATAGCCATCGTTTGGTGGGGTCTATCAACATCCAGTACCTGCTGTTTGGACTACCTTCAGCAGTGGCTGCTTCTTTTCTTACTTAAACCAGGGACAAATACTGGGATTTAAAGTCCTCTCTGTAGGTAACCACAACAACAAGAGAGCAAAGCTGCATTAAAATCTCACCATCCTTCTTTACAGCTGTTTAAGAGGGGAGCATTTTCTGCTGCTCCACAAGCAGCCTGGCAAGCCTGCAGTAAACCACAGTCAGCACAACAGCCTTCACAGTTTCTCCTTAATGCATAAAAGTCGCATAGCAAGACACCTTTCAACTTAATTAAGGGTCTGCCAGGAACTTGCAAACTTCATTTTTCCTTCTTAAAGAGCACTAAATCCTCCTTTAAAAATTTCATTTACCTGCAGTCTGGTGTCCAAGTTGTCAGCAATTTTTTTATGTTTTATTTTTTTATTTTTTTCCTTAAGTATAGTCCAAATTGCTAAGTCATTTCAAAATTATACAGCAGCAAAAAGAACAGATTTATTTTTTTTTCCCCTCTTTTAATGGTTTGGGGTGCTTTTCTTCTCACCAGGATCCCTCACATTTGTACTAAATACAGCTTCATTTTTCAAAATGAAATTTAACAAGCAGTACTTAAAAGTGAGAAAGGCACTTACTAGACCCTATTCAATTGCTCTTCACTGCTATTCTTTGTCTCCCATTTTTTTTATATTGAAAGGCAAAGTAAGAACATACCAGGGAGCGAGAGGAATAATTTCATTAGTGATTGCTGAACAGAAAATGCAGACTGAGCAGAGTACACCTGAAAGTTGATATAGGGCTACTACTGTCCTCTCCTTGAAATTCTGATCCTCAGAATATTGATTCAAGGATTCTGGGCATGGGTTTGCTGCACCTTCCTTGCAGGCTGCCAGGAATAATGGCTGATGCCATTTGCAACAAAAAACCCCACTTTCACTTCATTTCTCTCTATACATTGTGGATGCAAGGTCTATAGCTGGACACAAACCCCAAAGGGATTGGTGCTGACGAGTTGGGGCATTCAGCCTTTCCTTTCACTCATATGTTAGTGTGAACTAGCAAATCTATCCCAGGGAGTGGCCTTGGGAAGATCTTCTGCCTTATGAAGGTCATTAGCCATGCTGCTCTGCCCATAACAAGGTGGCACAATCATCAACAACATGGTTGAGTCCCCATCCCTGGAGGTATTTAAAAGATGAGTAGATGAGGTGCTCAGAGACCTGGCTTAGTAGGGGACAGGTACGGTTGGACTCGATGATCTCAAAGGTCTTTTCCAACCAAACAATTCTATGAATAAGATTCAAAGATCTGGACTTCAACTAAAGTGACCTGACTCTTCATCCCCTTGAGAAAAAAGTTCTCTTTTCTGAACACACACTGAATTTTGCTATCTTAGAATGTTCTTTTAATGAGAAACTTCCATTTAAATTGAATGCATGAAGATCAGGTCATTCAACACAAAATGACAGTATGGATGCTGAGCCAGTTCTCTATAGCATGAAGAATGCCTGTCAAAAGTCCTGACTATGCTGTAATAGTGTTTACTATCAAAAATAACATTCACAGGCCAGATCCACTGCTGGTATAAATCAGTGTAGCTTCACTGGCACAGGATCTGGCTCACTGCATCCATTTAAACAGTTTCCCAAACTCTGGATCCTACATTTTTATCTAAGTTCTGGTGACAGACAGCTGAGGGAGAATGGACTTACACTTAAGAAAAACAAAAACAAAATAAGATACCACCTCTCTTTGTTCATTGTTAATGAACAAGAATGAAGACTGTTTTTTTTTTAATAGCTGTCTGGTAATTAGTTCATTATATTCTTATGAAAATTATATTTAGTGCAGCATTTCTCAAAAAATGTTTGAACTTGATCAACAGCAGGGTCAGAAAAATTCCCTACAACTTTTTGTGTCTCTGTCCTTTACAATGATTATTGGATTCCTGTCAAAAGAAATAAACAAAGGGAGGTTTTTAGGAGGTGTGGATGATGGTCATGAGGAATTTGGTGTTTGATACATGAGAGTCTTCTCTCTGGAATGACAACATTAAAGGATGCAGAGTATAAGTATTTCAATTCCCTTTTTGCTCCTCTCGTGATGAATTATGACTTGCCAAAGCCATATCAAAAGTAACAAATTCAGAATCAGTACTCAAAGGTCCCAAGTTCAAGCTTTTTTGTTTGTTTGTTTTTTGCCTAACAAATATTGTCTTCTCCAGTCAGTATTAAATCCACCTCAGGTTTTCCTTTCATGATCAGGTACTAAATGATCAGTTGCTTTGAACTGTAGAAATCAAATGACTCACTTTATCTCCCCTATTTGCCCAGTCAGCTCACCACTCAAGGATAACTCGTGTGCCGTTGACCAATGAAGTGATTAAGAAGATTTCAAAAGAGAAATTGGGATGATTGCTTCTCCGTGTTCCTATTGCATTTGCTGTTTGCTACTTGTCCCTTCAGGCAAATGCCATACCCCTCACCAGTATCACATTCTCTCCTGAAATATGCTGAAATCTCGCCTTTTTGTTTAAAGTTACAGATCCATCTTAAACACGAGTTAACAATGTCTATTGGAGAAGATCACAGCCTTCCATTATCTCCAATGTTTGATCTTAATGAGGCCTGACAGCACTTCAACTGAGTTAGAACAAAGTGTATAAAACTATCAGGACCGTATTAGAAAACAGTACCCATAATCTTTGATGTTTGATTCATTTCTTACTCATACAAAGACAAGTAGGAGCTAATAGAATTTTTCTTGTCACTCAAAGAAGCTGGTTGCAAAATCTGGAAAGTGCAAAAAAGGCTTTGCCAAGAGATTGCACTTTGAAAATTATCCTATAGCTGATTGAAGTCCTGAAGTTTATTGCCCAAAATGCATTAAAAAGTGCAATTTTTATATAGTTTACAGTATAACTCGAGTTATACTGTAACATATAAAACGCCAGAGTAGAAAGAAAATTGTTCATACTCACTTAATAAGGTAGAACTCAAGGTTTTCTGGATAGGAAAATGGTATTTCTCCAAACAAGCCTGTCTTTCAGGGATTTCCCCCTGCTATCAGATACCTGTTGTACCTGAGTAATGCTAAAGATCAATCTGCACAAATTAAACATGTTATGGAAAAAGAGAATTAAAACTTGCCTTTTGTAAGCAGTTTAGGGATTACTTACCCTGTGGTTTGTTCCCTCTCAGCAAAGCTGAGTGCTGTGTGTGACTTTTGCCATTAGCTGCAACTCTCAGGTGAAGGAAATAGCCCTGTGCCACATCTAATAGCTATTCCTGTAATACATGTAGCAGAACTTTAGTGCTGCAAGACTGAAGATGATAAATTTACACCCTGCTGCTGAAAGATGCTTGGGGGGTCATTACTCAGTCTGAGTTGAAGCTGATTTGATCTTGAAACTCAGCAGAGTAGCTTCCTGACTCAAGATCATAGAGTTATATAGTATTTTCAGATTTTTTTTAATTTTTTTTAAAAAAAGACAGAAATAAAAAAGCTCATCTCAGTTAATTACTACAGCCATGTCTGGCTCATTAGTGCCATTGACTCATGTGGTGTGAAAAAAACAACTGAAAAGGTTACGCATCCCAGCAAACTAAACATGAAAAATGCTCTTTTGTAATTATGAATGAAATAGAATCATTGATTTATGGTTAACTATTCCTTTGACCATCTGATATATCTATAACTTAAGAGGTAAATAGGTACACAATGCAAAAGACATAGGGCTTGCCAGAAAAAAAAAAAAAATCATTTAATTAGAAGGCATATTTTCTTTTTAAGTTGACTTCTTTTTATTATTTCTTTAAAATTTTTCTTCATCTCCTCCCCCCTTCCAAAACCACTACCAATAGAATTTACTGAACAATAGTCTGTTATGCAATACACTGAAATGTGCACAGTGGTTTTGATGATAATAAACTATTCAGAAGCCTGGAATACTTTTTGCAGAGCCTGGGGATAAAAAAAAAAATCTAAAGAATTTAATTTCTACAGACCTTACAAGAGAGTTTTTCCATCCTACAAGATAACCCCAAACCACTATCTAAAAGAAATCATTTTTAATTAGGTTCTGAGGAGGAAATGCTAGCCCCAGTAAAATCATTAGAAAAACACTTTCTTTCCACAAGAGGTTCATTATACTCCCTCTGTTTTTAGAAGAAAAGAAATGCAGTTCTGTTCCATTTCTACAAGATCTCCATTCTTTTCACCCCTGTTAAAAGCCACAGCCCAATCATCTCCCACTCATATGTATTTTCTTGTGGGTCAGCTACAGATAACACAGATACTTGGAGATTTAAAGGTCTGAAGCCAGCATACTTAATGATAATTAAATCCTTAATTCCAGAAATAGGAGTACAGTATCTACCTTATTTTGAGGATCTGAGCCAGAGCTACTCTTTGTGGTTTGTTATTGCATTGTTTATTGTTGTTTGCCTGGAGTTTTTAAAGTCTTTTTATATTAGCTTCAGTTGAGTAATATATAAATCACTCATTTCTAATTTACACAGAGAACCATGCTGTGATGTCCTCTGTCCCTAATTTAGGCTTATCCCTTTTTTAAGTTCTTACTAGTGCCACACTCCAGAAATAAGATGTGGAGAAATAGAAATAAGAAAAACGAGGGAGCTGAGAAAGTGCAGAATTACAGTGTGCAATGGATGTTTACGCAGAGGGTCTGAAACCATTACCAGTCCTTTGAGCCAGTCCTCAGAGACCAGGATTCAACAACTTGAATATTGTGCCATGCAAATGAAGCAGAATTGCTTCTGGGAAGAGGTAATGAAATGGGAAGATGAGTGTCTTTGTTACTGTTTTCTATTTCATAGAATAATCATGCCTTAAAGCTGCTACGACCAGTTCTTCACATCCTGGTTTGCAGTGTGGGGTTCCAGACAAATAAGGATATTTATAAAGGCTATTATAAATAAGGATATTTATAAAGGTTATTTCATCCCGACAAGGACATCAGCCCAACTAACTGTCTATTCTGTTGTTAGTTGAGAAATGAATATCTCGATGTATAAACATACAAAGCATACATATTTCACAGACACACGTGCTTAAAAAAAGAGGTAGGGACTGGAATTAAGGTCTCAAAAGAGGAAATTAACTCACTTGCCTACTGACTCACTTTAGCCCAGCCTTGTTAGAAGGGAGTTCACATGATCCATTAATTTGAAATCTAATTACGCTCTACTACTAAGCACAAATGCAGGGAACTGCATGTACCCAAGGAGACATTTCAAAGAGTTTTTTTTCTCTGTGGAATGTCTGCAATACCTATTTTTAAATCAGGACCCAAGATTTTGCCTGCACTGAAATGAAGCTAATCTCTGCACAATGAACCAAAAGAGCATTCTCCTAATTAGTGGTGTCTGTATTGGGCCAGACACAAACAGGAGATAATTCCATTCCAGTCCCCAGAATCAAGCAAAATCTTCTTCAAATGTGTTTTGTGGCACTGGCAAATGTGTCTTCCTATGTGACTGAAAAATTCGTGTTTTAAAAAAAAGAAGATGCTAGCTCAATGTTTTAATTACTGAAGAAATAGCTGAAGAAATATTTGAGTTCTAGTTCATCCTTTGGACCAAACAGCATTGGGAAACAAACCTACCAACAAAGGAACTGTAAAAAAAGATCTGTAAAGTGTATCTAAAACTCACCCTAACTTTTCTAAGGTTGAATCACTAGGAAAATCTTTCTTTGTTGAAGACCTGTTTCTATTTAACAAACAGTTCTTATGACATAATTGATATCCTCACATCCACCAAATACTATAGGTTCTGGATTTAGTGTTTCATCTGAAAAGACAGCCAGTAGCATAACAAAGATGTACAGCTTACTGGGGCTGGGATTCAGCATGCACTAAGACAACCTCCTGAAACTCCATATCATCAAATATTTCATCTAAAAATCTGTCACCCATGGATTTAGTCCTTCTGAAACCTTGAAAAATCAAATTACATTAAATATAGAACATTTTAGTCTTATTATCACTGCCAGGATAAACACTTCAATCAAAATTATTATTATCACAGACAATAAAAACCAGCAGAGATGACTGTTTTTAAAATTACATGATCACGAGAACATGGAAATCACTATCAGTTTCTAAGACCAGCTGTTCATGGACAGTGCTTTTAGAACCCATTAAAGGTATCTTCATTTGTACATCCTTATCAAGGTTCTACCATTTCAATAAATTGGTGCTTCAGAGGAGCTTTATCTGAACACACAGTGTTCCATACAAGTGGCCCTGTAATCAACAATGAAATACAACGAAACAGCGTTAACAACACGGCGTGCTAGCTTGGGCAGCCTGTAATTCAATGAGTTCTGTTAGTCTGGCCAGGACAATTCCAACCTGTCTGTAAATTCAGATAGAAAGATAGAAAAGACAATTTTTGCCAAGTCTAAGTTGAATGTGTCCTCTCTGGCTCTCACCATGTTTTTTTCTAGACCAATTAAAGACAGTCGTATTATCACTCAAGTGTTCCTAACTCCAGGCACAGAAGGGACTCACAGCTCTATGGTTTACAGTAGAAGTATCTCTGCTTTTATTTTGTAGGCATGCAGAGCCAGTAAAATAATCCCTTCTAATAGAGCCATAGAATAGTTTGGGTTGGAAGGGACCTTAAAGCTCATCCAGTCCCAACCCCCCTGCCATCAGCAGGGACACCTTCCACTAGACCAGGCTGCTCAAAGCCTCATCCAACCTGGCCTTCAACACTTCCAGGGAGGAGCAGCTACAGCTTTCTCTGGGCAACCTGGGCCAGTGCCTTACAGGAAATAATTTCTTCCTCAGATCTCATCTAAATTTCCCCTCTTCCAGTTTAAAGCCATTTTCTTCTGCCATGCACAATTCTCCAATTACATTGTTAGGTGCTTTCAGCTTCATTTAAAACATAAAATCATAGAATGGTTAGGTTTGGAAGGGACCTTAAAGAAATACATCAGGTATTGCTTATTGCTTAAAGGAAAATACTGGACTTCATGGTTGTGTGAGCTGATCCGACATGGTAAGAGCGATTGATACCATTCCAAGACAACATCCCCTTCTGCTTAAACAACGTGACATTGAAAAATAGTTACATATCTGCTAGGCCTAGACAAGTTTGCAGTACATTTGAGGCACCAAGGTCTAGCAATAGGGATATTCCAAAATGGAATAAAACATTTTTGTGGAGACAGAAGTGCTGCAAACAGGCCAAGAGATGAACTAAAGTATGCGCAGAAGAAAAATTCAACTAAAGGGCACAGTGACAAAAGTTTCTCGAAGACCAGAAGACCCCTGAAGAGCATCAAAAAGACATCAGTGCACATGCGAAAAGGACATTTAAATGTATTAATGAGTTCTTGGAAATGTGATGAATATGTTAATAATTTCTTGGAAAAGTAATGAATATGCATGTTTTGACAGGATAAAGCTTTTGTAGAGGGACAAGTTGGGATGCACGATGGGTGGATCCCCGTGCACCCGGCGCTGTAATAAAGAATTCCAGCTTCTAAAGACTGCATTGGTGTGAAGTTCATTCCTGATTTCAGTGACACGCTCACCCGGTGTGTCTGCCATGGGGAATTTGTGGGTACACACTGCAGGAGAAGGAGGCTGCCGGGCAGCTGGGGGCAGAGCAACCAGGGTGTGGAAATATCGTGGGTGATGGTTGGCAGGTCCCGCAGGGCTGTACCGCAGGGAGAAAAGGAGAGAGCGAGGGAGCTGCTGACAGCCCACACACTGCATGATGGGTTCCTTTCTGAAATGAGGAAAGTAAAACAACACTCAGCAGTGATGAAAAGGAGTAAAAGAGCAGCTCTGAACTATCACTTCTCTCAGCGTTACAGGGACTGGCTCCATGCCCAAGGCAAAATTACATCGAAACTCTCACACGCAGCTGAGAGAAAAATGCTGGAGTGTGCAGGGACTGGCGGAGTTCAGCTCCTATTTCTACTTGATCCTAAAAGCAGCTGAAGATTCCAACCTCAGGATTCAGCCTAAATTGTTATAAATAGCTATTTTTTTGCAGTCTTGTACAGCCAAATGTAATGTTGTTGAATGATGCAGGAGTGCCCTGACAGGAGACTTAAAACTCCTGATCCAGGAAAGCTGCAGCTCACAGAGATGGTTCCTCCATGCTGTGCTATCACATCTGCACTCTGCTAAATCCAAGGAACCTCTGTAAGCACTGATGTCCTCCCCAAAAAAGCAGCTCATCTCTGCTATTCACCACTCAGAAATACCACCAGGCTTACCTAGATATAAATGTGATGGTCAGAGGGTGCTTGTTGGCATCGTGAATATCTGAAGTGGCTTAAAACCACAACCGAACTGAATTAAAAAGCTACAAAAAGCTGCATTTCCAAGCAGGCATTGATATATACAATTAGGTGGATTTAAAAGAAACCTCCCTTACACACAGGTTATTTTATAACAGCCATCTGTGCAGGAATTCCACACTTTCCACCGAAGCGCTCCATACTGCCCACTCTCAGGGATGGGAAAATGGATGAGACCAATCCCTAGGATGAGCTCACAAGGCTCAACTAGTTCCTCAACTGTCTCACCACATATGAGGGGACATATGAGTGAAGCTACAGGTCAGCTAACTCCAAGCCAGACGGCTATTTCATTTTTTTAAGATGATGAACAATAGATAATGTTGCCAGCTGCCTAAAGCCATGTTGTTGGCTGTTCTTTCTGCTGAGTCGGGGTCACTTGTGAGATCAGCTTGTCTGAGAATAATCAACATTCTGTACTCCGCTCTTGCCAGGGAAAAGAGAGCTGGTTTTGTTTCCCCTCGTTTCAAGTTTAATTTTCTCATCTTAATCTGAGTTTTCAAGGGTCTCACAGAAGTGTCAACTCTGTATTGCTTGATGATGGAATTTCATTAGTCTAAGGTGACATTTTAGGTTTAGTTTTAATAATTTCTAGTGTTATTGCTTCCTGCAGGGAAGGATTCTTTTAAATCACCAACACATGGTGTACAGAGTAGAGATCTCCCTTGGCAGGATACGAGAGAAAAATCACGTACCAATAGCTATTCATACCCCAAAAGTGGGCAGAGAGTAAGGAGGAATAAAGTAAAAAAAAACCTCTGACCATGGCCATCTTTTGCAAAAAGAGTAATTAGAGGAGAAGGCATGTTGTGAAGTTATTGAAGAAAAACCTTTTGGCATAAAGAAGCAATTCCAACACCTGCGACCATCATCCAAAAATAAACCTCCAGCATTTCCTTCTGCACCCAACTTAAAAATAAGTATGCATATGCATATAGATAAAGCATGTGTGAATACATTGCAACTGTATTTGCATTGGCAGGATCCTTTAAATAGAACCAGAAATATTCAGCCAAATTTGATACACAATAATTGTAGAAAACTATAACAAACTTCTCTAGCCCACAGCTGTCAAAGTCCAGCTCTGTATTTTCTGAGGTACCCAGCATTCCTACAAATTCACACTTACCCGAGCCAGCTCATTTCATTAAAAATCATTTGCCCAGCTCCCAAATGCTATTTTATTAATTGTTCTGAAGAGTTAACCCTTAGAATGCCAGCTCAAGTGCCCGAACACAGCGTGCTCAGAAGTTATTTGAAAGTTGAGTTTTATTGATGGTGCATATAAATAGGATTTAAGCATTCAAAGATTTAGTAAGATATAGAAATGATTGGCAAAATTATTTTTTCTATCTGCTAATTCCCTTTCTTTTGAGCTCAAAGGCAAACCATTTTTTCAATCACTTGTTTTCGTAAATCTCTCTAGAGCTTAAGATCTCAGTTTAAAAATACGGCTTTTTCCTACCTACAAACAAAAATTAATTTTTTGTTTATTAGAAAGATCATGAAGAGTGATGTCAATCTTAATAATGAGATTATCAAAGCCATTGGACACATATTTAAATTTTGCATTGTTTAGACAGTCGTATTTTCCATTAAAGAAAGGAATATTATAAGAATGTACTGTCAACAGAAAATTTAATCTAAACCTGGGAGATTATTTGCCTGTTTTTCACCTTTTCTTCTTTATATTTTTAACATTTCCCTGCAGTGCTCTGATCACAAATAACAGCATTGTCTTGGCACATGAACCGCAGAAACAAAACCCGATTTGGTGTTTATTCATTGTCCAAGCTGAAGAAAGTGCAGAGTGCAAAGAGCACATGCATTAGCTATAAAAATTCTGTCAGCTTTAATAATTTACGTTATTATTAGTAACACTGTGTGAGCAGGCATGTTTCCCAGGATCCTCTATACACAAAGCAGTGTCCAAAATTCATGCCTTTCCTGTGGTTAGGCTTTATTAATGCATGAAAAAATAACAAAATAGCTTAACATTTAAAAATCCGAGTGTTTCTAAACAGACCTCCCTCAAACTTCGCTGCTGGTAGTTTTCCTCCCTCAGGATGCCTTCGTCTTTCCTCCTCAACAGAGCTGTTCCTACTTCCTTTCTATTTAGGTCATGATAATGAGTTACCTGCCCCGGTGAGTCATTGTGCTGCTATTGACAATTCTTATGATTTTATAACGAGATATTATTTTTAAGTGTCAAATTATATTACCGTCCTGCAGTCAGTCATGATGCTTTCGTTACTTGGAGATGACCACTGGCCACATATCTCTGCTGGCATTTGCTGCAGCAGCAGCTACAGTCCATGTGTAAATAACCCCCTGCTTTTTGCTGTTTTTAATAAAATAAAGCCAGGCTTCCCTGAGAGTTAATGGCCACCTCCTAGATTTGATTTTATGCTTAGTGGGCTGAATAATAAGACTGGTCAGGAATTTTACAAGACATTATTTTATTTTATTTTATTTTATTTTTTTCCCCCACAAAAGCCTTGGCAATAAGACAAATTTGTCAGGGCTTCCAGTGGAGTGGGAAGCCCAGAAAGCGTGTCAGCCTTATTTAGAGACAATATCTAAGACCATCCTTCTGCCTGCTGCAGAGTGAGGGACCTTCTAGCCCTGCAGCACATTCCTTTGAAGCTCTCTAAGTCTGGCTTAAGCTGATTCTCCCAGAGTTTCTTGTTGCCCATCTTTGCACCAAGGCTTATATAAGAAGGATGCTAGTTTCCTCAGCAGTTTAGGAACCTTATTTTTTTTTTCCCCTCACTTTAGTTTGCCTGAAACAGTATCTCAGACTTCCTACATCACATGGAATTTGTAAAGTTCATTCTGCAATTACTATTTTTTGTTGCTCTTATTTTTTATTTATGCAGTAATGAGTTTCAGCATCCAGACAGTTTTAACTGCATAAAGGGATGATGGGCACACATAGGAAGAATGGGATAGTCTGCAGGTGGTTGAGGATAATGCAGAGAAATGCAGTTCATAATGCAGGTGAAAAAGTATACAGAGGAAGATTGTGAATTACTAATAGATAACTCTAAGAAAACAATTTTATAGCAGCCAAAAAAA
>NW_010310083.1:33274-43426 GCF_000700745.2 Antrostomus carolinensis | reverse complement strand
AAAGAATAGAAAATAAACACATTGCCATTCCCTCTTTAAATACTTGACATTCCTACTTCTTGAGCACTGTGCTACATGTTAGAAAGGACACAGTGGAACTGAAGAAAGTTTACAGAACTTTAGCTGAGATGATGAAAGACATGGAACATATTCTATATTGGACATGACAAAATGGACTAGAATTCTATAAAGGAAACAATGGAAGTCTCTAAAACAACACATGGTATAGAAATAATGAATAGGAATTGAGCAGTTTTTGTGGCTTCCTTCTAAAAAAGCATTAGAAAGAATAAAGGGAATGTATCAGGACACAGAAGGAAAAGGCTTTTTCTTTTTTCAGAAATCACACAATTAAACAAATGGATGCTGGACAAGTATGTAGAAGAGCAATCAAATAAGAGTTATCAAATATAAACCCACTTCAGGCTCAGAAATTCATCTGAGCTGAAAACAGTCAGAGATTGAAGAGTACCTAGCTAGGGAAGAAGCATAAACAGTTCACCAATCCTTGCTCCTTGGTGTGTTCATATAATTCCTCCTAGAAACAGAATACCAGCAGAGCCAATCCTGTGGTGATACTGGTTCAGTGTCACCATCCTTTACATTAAGAGGCATTCACCATGATAAAAGCAGTTACCTGGGTGATCTTCCAACAAAAAACTGAAGAGACCAACTGGTAGAATGAAAAAAACTATCAAGAGTACCACAAAAATAACATCTCAAAGAAGTCTCGAGTTGAAAATACTGGAGAATAAATCAAGAAATTATTATTATGCTTTTGTTCTTCTTCTATATTCCTTCCTCTGTGCTACTACAGGAAGAAGATACTGAACTACATGGATCTATAGCCTGACTTGGAAAGACCATTCTGATGTTCCTGTTGTTAAGAAAGGATATATGTGGTGGTTTAACTTGGCTGGCAGCTAAACCCAGCCGCTCACTCACTCTCCCTGCCTCAGAGATCGGGGCAGAGAATCGAAGAGGTGAGTGTAAGGAGACTTGTAGGCTGAGATAAGAACAATTTAATAACTGAAATAAAATAAAACTTAAAATAATAATGACAATAATAATGATAATAATAGCAATAATCGAAAATTAAATGAGTGCTGCCCAGTGCCATTGCTCACCACCCGCCGACCAAGCCCGGCCCGTTCCCAGATCATGATCCCGCAGGAGCCACAATCCCGACCTGAAACCGCAATCCCGGGAGAGCCAGAGCCCAGGAGACAAAAAGAGCCCATGCAACCCTCATTAATATACTGAACATGAAGTTATATGATAAGGAATAACTCATTGGCATATTTAAAGGTTAGTCAGGGTATACTAATTTTAATATTTCCCCCCCTAGTGCTTTGCACCTGCAGACCAACAAAACATGGGGAAGTTGGAAAGTCCTTCGACTTCCAGCAACAACTGAAAACATTAGTATGTTAACATTCTTCCCACAACAAATCCCACACTGAAACCAAACCACAGCTACTGAGATGAAAAAGGCTCTGTCACAGCCAAAACTCAGGACAATATCAGAGATCAGAAACTTTATCAGTATCATACATTATAGGGAACATATTGATCAGATCTTCCAAAGACTAATATTCCTAAGTGAGAGGCCTCCTAGCGAAATGAAAAAGGAGATAGCACAGTGATATGAGAAGAAAATGGCAAGAGCAAATACAAACCCAACTTTGTTAGATATGAGTAAGTTCACCTTTTTGATTTCGCATCTCTGCATGAATTTTGGACTTTAATCTGAAAAGAAGCGTGTGACTAAAGCACAAGAAAATGGAGAACACATTCCACAAAGTATGAACAATGTTCAGGACAAAACTCATAACATTGCTGTTTGTGGAATCAAGAGAACATAATTAAACATAATTAACCCTGTCTGAACTGTATTCGTGTCTGCACGCTGGGTGGGATGTTTTAATGTTGTTGGTACCAGCTGGTTACATTAATAATTTCCTTTTAACAAATCCAGCACTTGGGTTGTTTTTTTTTATAAACTCACATCTCAAGAAATCTCTCTTAATTCAAGCAGTGTAGAAAGATTTGTTCAGTCAGTGGAGACGCTTTCCAATAACAGAGCAAAATAATAAACAATTCTACAGGTGCTCTAGGAGCTGGAAAGAAAAACTCTATCAAGTATCTGCAGTAGAACCTTACCAGACAATACACCATTCACTACCGTGGTACAAACAAAATATCAAAGTAATAATAGGATTCTACACTATTCACCACTAGTGCAGACAGAAATGATTTATTTTCCTCCTGTTGAACAGCTTACATCCTATCAATGCTACACAACAAAACAAGAAGCCAAACAGAAAACAGTGGACTTATTTCTCCACCAAACATGTTTCAAAGTTAAAAACTTCATGACAAGGAAACACAATGAACAGAAATATTTGACATGAGAGTGCTACAGCCACATGTATTCAAACATGTGCACACATATGCACCGGTGTGCACACATACAAATCCTTGTTTCTCATTCCCATCCCTTCTGGACTAAGTTTCCACCTCTTGAATAACTTTAAACAGGTGAAAAAAATGTTTCCTTTGATCCTTGTTTATATATCTGGCCAAAGTTTACATGCCAATATGGGAATTATCTCCTTGATTCAGTGACTGTAGCTATTAAAAAAATGGACATGTTAATCACCACTGCAACTTATTTTGCATTAAATACTAATTCTTTACTTATACTCCAAGATTCAATATAGGGGAACATCATCTAGATTGCCTAACAGCTGAAATTGCAGAGCACATACACAGAAGCAGAGTAAAACCTAAAGGTAAGGAGATAAACCAACCACTCAAAATAGATTATATTTTATTTTTTTCTTTTGTTTTTGTTTTTGGGGTTTTTTTAATGGCATAATCCCACAAGCCAAGATCACAGAATCATAGAATGATTCTATGATCAATGAATCTTGACCCATCCTTGCTCCCAGTTCCACTAATTCAACAAGGCTGGGGCAATTTCTAATTGTCTGCAGGGGAACTTCCACTTATTTCCATCCCAATATTTCAGAATTTTTCTAGCGGTCATGGCTTTTTTGGGGTTTTTTCTCCTTCTTTTTGCTTTTTACCTCCTGCTGCTCATGAGAGACTTAGGAGTATTTTACAACAGTATCGCATAGGCACTAAACAACATTAAATTTCCACTCGGCGTTAGAGTAACTCTGGTGCTAGAGAAATCAATGAAATGGGAGCAAAGACAATTCAACATCAAATGCTTTCAAGTATCTCTCTCCTATTTGTCTTAGACCTAGAAATAAACAAATGTTAACTCACTTGAAAACCTCAGATTTTACATCCACTGAACTCTGTGTCTTCTACGTTCTGGAGTTCAAAGCATTTTTAGTTTGATGCTGCAGAGTCACATAGGCATTTTCGTGCACTCACATCTTAATTACATTGGTTTCTCCCCTTTTCTTTCTAGAGGAGCTGTCACTGAGATTAAAATTGTTGTTCAAAGCACAGCTAAGCAAGAAGGTGACTTTAGGGTTCATTATCTAATTGATCAAACAACCTGCTAATTAAATGTATCTGGGCCTAATCAAAGTAGAGGCACAATGCAGAAACACAGTGAACCTGTCAGCTAGGTGCGTGAGACTCAAACCATCAAGGCGACTGGAGCTCACTATATTGCTTAATTACATTAAAGCTAAGATTTTCAAAGGAATCTAGCAGACAGGCTTGGCCGTGCATCTTAGGTTGCCCTGGATATGTAAGACCATGGTTTGGGAGTGCCTGCATCTTAGCAAGAAGCTCTGCTTCACATGACTGCTCTTGCCAAGCTTGATCAGTTCCTACAGTCTTGACTCAGCACATATGAAGTTAGTGTAAAGTCTGGGTTGAATTAGCTAAGTGAATGGTCTTCTTCATGGTTCTACAGTGCAAGTCTGACATATAGATCTGGTATGTCTGTAGTGTTCAGTTGTCCTGGTTTTGCTAAGATAGAGTTAATTTTCTTCTCAGTAGTTGGAAGAGCCGTTACTACTGTTATCATTATCACTACTATTTTAATATTAGGGTTTTTTTTTTAAAGTTTTCTTTTATTTCTATTATTAAACTGCTTTTATATCGTCCTACAAAGAGCCCCTGGTTTCTATTGTTTAAAAACAATGAGCTGCAACAAGGTATACGTGAAACTGCCCTACGCTCTCTCTTACCTCTACAGCCAGGAGCATTTTCTTTTTCATTAAGGTCTATCCCCATTCTGAAAATAAACAAGTGAGTAATCCATATACATCTGCTAATGTCTATGACTCATCTAAAAAGAAGACAAAGGTGAAGCTTCTGTATTCCATACATGAATAGAACTTTTTTTCCACACTCAAATGATAAGACAAAGACAGCCACTGTATCATTTGAAAACAGATTTATTGGTCTATGATCGATAACGTGGGTTGGAGCCAGAGGTAATATATGCTCAGGGCTATCTGAACAATAACAGGTTGGTCTTACCAATTCAAGACTAATCTATTCAGTCAAGGATAATAAATACTTTGCACTCAAATATTTCTTATGCAAAGGTGAGCAACATTATTTTTCATTACAGTTCTTACACAGATTGCAGGAACATTTGGAAGTCCAAGTCATGATGGTAATGCTGAAAGAATCCTACCCCAAAATTAACCTTAAAAGTGAGGACAGATGCAAGATGACTTGTTTAATGCCATGCAATAAATCAGGAACATAACTATGACCCAAAGTCACTGGCATCAGTCTTCTGCTCTAACTTGTGGGCAAAACTCCAGTTGTTTAATGATGTGGATAAAAACTCCAAGGCACAGCTCTGCCTGGTGTCATTCCTGGTTAGTGACCAACTGTACATCACCGCAGCACAGATTGCCCTGGAGCCCAGAGTGGTTTCCCCCTTATTTTATAGAATGGCATCTCCAAAAGGGAAGAAATTGTTCACTAATGCTGTTCACACACAGTGTGCCACACATCCACTAATTGGTTGTGCCACACATCCACTAATTGGCTGAGTTTTTTCAAACTTTTGATTACTTTGAAAGATAAGAAACAATAATCTCCAGTAGAGGGAAATATCTTCTGTCAGAGAGGTGATTTGCAGCCGTTTGTCTGGGTACATTAGAGATCTCCAGTAATAATTTATATGGAAGTATTTCCGGAACTAAGAGTAAGATGGATGTCACACTGTGCCTCTTAAACTGGAAACTGAAATAGATAATATGGTTTTATAAATTTGAACTAAATTCAAGTAGGTTCCAAAGTAAAGATTTAATGAAATTCACTTCAATATGAATCGAATAGGAGGTAAGAACAGGAAGGAAGAAAAAGTAAAAACCTGTGTTTTTACACAGACTTTGCTTTCAAGCCAGACCTTAGAGATTCTACTTTTAATTATGTTCTCAAACACGGCAATTGTTCCTTATGGGAAGCATCAGCTTGTTCTAAACCAACTTCCTTCTGATATTAGTTCAATATATTTACAACCAGCTGCCTGACCACGACCAACACGCTCTGATTTGACTCTCAACCATTATGGGAATACCTAGCCACTGGATCTGAGTCTCCTGTCAAATTCAGTGTCATGTCATATGCTCTAAAGGCTGCCACGGCAATAGGACTTACAACAGAATTCCTTTAATTTACAACATTTCAGCATTCAACAAAAATTTCCATGGAAAGTTCACGTGTTATGTCAGGAACAAAGCATGCATGTTTAGTAATATATGTGTATATGTATATGAACTAAAATATGAAATTCCAGTTATGTTCTCAAAGAATTTTCTTATCTGACTTGCAGTTTTCAGAGGGAGCAGGCCACTCATCACCAGTGCTATCAATCCCCAGCAGTCCTTTCAGTCCTTTATTTTTCCAAGGAAATGAACTCTATGACTTTGTTTAAAGTTAAAAAATAAAAATAAAATATATCTTAACAAGTATGTGCAAAAAAAAAAACTTAACAAAAAATATAGCAGCTTTTCTCTAGGTAATATAAGCTTAGAAAAAAGAAGAATTAGTTCAGAGACAGAAGGCTGTTTTTCCAAAGGTTTAGCACAGCTAGCAACTTCAGAGTCTACTGCATGGAGTCAAGGACACAGATTTGGGGAAGGAGCTTCGTCTCGTAAATCTATAATGCTCTAAAGTATTGTGGTGGTTTCACTGGACTGGCAGCCAAACACAGCAGCTGGCTCACTTCCCATCCAGGGGACAGGGGAGAGAATTGGGGTCAAGGGTAAGGGAAGAGAATTGGGGTCAAGGGTAAGGAGACTTGTAGGGTGAGACAATAAAAATTTAATAATTGAAATAAAATAAAATAATACTGATATTAAAATAGAAATTAGAATAATAATAGTAATAAAATATGCCAATGAGTGACACCCAGTGCCATTGCTCAACACCCACCAACCAAGCCCGGCCTGTTCCCAGATCATGATCCTGGAGGAGAGACAATCTCGACCCGAAACCTCAATCCCGGGAGAGCCAGAGCCCGAGCCAAAGCCAGAGAGAGCAAGAGAGGAAGAGCCCCTCATGGATCTCCTGCCCATGGGGGACAGGAGATGGAACAGCCCCTTGGCAGAGCCCAATGCCCATGGAGCTGATCCATGTCAATATTCCTCACCCCTGAGATCTTGCGCTTGCAGACGGACAAACACAAAGTCCTTCAGTGCCAGGGACACAAATGCAACATGGGGATGTTCTCAGCGTTTCTCTCCTGACAAATCCCAGCTGAACCCAAACCCCAGCGCTGGTCCAGCTGCTGAACAGAACCAGCTCTGGCCCAGCTCACACCAAGACAATTATCAAGACTACCCAGATTCAGCCCCAAAGAAAACCTGTGAGAATTTTTCTTTACTGCATGATAAAAGCAGCCAAGGGAAATTCAAGGAACTGGAGGGATAGATAAAATCGGCAATAACAGTAACATTAAGAGTCAAGCAATAGTCTTCATCCATAAAGCCTGAATTAATTCTTTAGGAAGAACAATGGCCCCGCTTTCAAATGTTTTGCTCTGTATAAATGAGACAGAGGAAGCATTGCTGGTTTTCATATCTTCACCAGTGTGCTCCTTTAGGCAACTGCCAACTCTGCTCGTTCCAGGATCCCCTTTTACAGGGCTGAAAATCGCAAGAGCTCATTAGAAAGAAGCCCGAGTGAGACGAAAGTAATTTTTTCCTCATTTTGATGACAAGGGATTGCCATTTTGGGGTTTCCATCTCCCTAGAGGTTTTCAGAATTGCATTTTATATCTTTGCCTCCAGAGGTTTTGCAAGAGAAAGACATTTAAATCCTTGAGTATTCTGTAAATATGCTATTTACATATTATCTTACATAAAGCGAGGAAGTTGTTTTTTTTAAAGAAGAGTTAGTATAGTCCCAAGGGTGGCAACTAGTGATGATGAAGCCTGAGCAGTTTTCTTGAAGCCAATGGTTTATCAAAATAAATCATTGCTCACAAAAATTAAAAAGGCTTTTTAATTTGACTTTTTTTCTAGACTTTCAAAACCACACAGGAAATCAAGGAGGCAGGACCAGAAGACTTGTCTCTTCTGCCCACTCTATGCTTTTGCCAGAACATCACCTCCTGTCCTGTCACAAGAGACATCCAGCCTCAAAATTCCTGCTTTATTAGATTTTACAGCAATCAAGTGAGTGCAGGTATTTATTGCATCGAGATGGGAAATGTCTAGCAGCCTGTCCCTCTTTGTACATACACAGGAAGAGAACAAATCCAGGAGCAAAGCAACCCACTGAAATGGTGCCACTGCAGCAAAACATTACCAGGCATCTTTTTAAAACATACTGGAGATGTTAGGAAGGAAAAAAAAAAAAAAACCAACAAAACAATAGGAGTTCCTGAAGGGTGGAAATAGAACTTAGAGGGTGGAAATAACACCTTGTGTCTTGAAAATGAAGTACTTGCATGTTCTTTTGAAAGGGGTCATTGCCTCTCCTGTTTCCAGCCACAGGGAACCGAAGCAGGGAAAGGTGGGATGCTTTGGCACCGGCACAGCAGCAGCAGAGAGAGGAATTCAGATCTCCAAATTCCAGCTCACTTCATGTCCTCCACAGGAGATGCATTATCTACTAAAGGAGGAGTGGATTCATCCAGACCAGTGAGTAATTGCTTTTGTCTTCATCCAGCAATCTGCATTTGACATTTCTTCACAGTTCTAACAAACACAGAGCAAGATGCCCAGCCAAATGAGAACCCTGTTTTGTCTCCTTTCGAAAAGCAAATGATCCTTGCAGGATTTGCAGTTACTGCATTAATTATGAATGCAGTTTCAGTGCCTAAGTGAACTGCCCCCCAAGGAATCTCAGCCACCAAATCACTCAAAAATGCCCTTGTAAATTAGGGAGCATCGGACAGACACTGCTGGCAAATTCAATCATTTCTCTGGCGTGCTGCACTGGTATCTCCTGCTCACTTAAAGAGCTGAAGTTCATTCTTCCTTAATTCCATGTAGGCTAGTGAGGTGATACGACTGACTTTGCTTAAGTGGCACTGACTCTATTAATATTTAACTACAGAGGATAATAAAAGCAGAGCAAAAAGTCTTAGGAATTAGACTACCACTTGCATGGCATTTCCTCTCTATTTGTTAAATATCTATTATCTCTTCAGCAGTATTTTCTCATTTAATAAAATCCTTTGTACGGTAATTGTGTTTAACATAGAGCTATTAGGAGAAAAACATGTAAAAGATCAAGGTTCAGGTTGCAGTAAATCTCATGTCTCTCAATCCCTTTGGGCTTTTATAGAATTAGCCAGGGCCAGGATTTCCAAAACAGATGTCTATGCCTCAGCCCAGTCATTGGCACCCCTTACAGATGCTGCTATATCAGCCCTTTCAGAAATCAGAGCCTTGAGAGAATTGAAATAAAATAAAATCATACTCTCCTTTATTCTTTTAATGTTTGCTTCCCAAATTACAAGAAGCTGAAGCTGAAAAAAAAAAAAATATTCAAAGCTGTAATATCACATATATTCCTTCAACAACAAAGGTCACAACAGCATGTGACACTATGATGTGAGCCTCACGTCAAAAATAGATCATTATATTCCTACTATAAACCTGCAATACACCTGCAAGCAGCCATTTGGGAGTGCAAACTGTACAGCTAAAGAATAAAAAAATTGGATTTGAAAATTTATTCTGATCTCATAACTTAAATTTTAGACTTCATGACTTCAGAATTATTTTGATCATGATCTTATCTCTGATTAATATGATTACATAAGTAACTATTTAAATGCCTAAGGTACTAGTCTAAGTTAAATGAAAATATAGAAAACAGGCTGTGGTCATACTTTTTTTCCATTTTCAAGATTAGGAGACAGTTTCTAATTGTCTAAAAGATATGCTATCACACAGCTCTTCATTACAGCAGGGTTAAAAACGTTAACTCTCAGTGGAGCAGTGAGGATTTAATTAAAGTTTGCAAACACTTGTGTTTCCAATATTTGTAAAGGAGCGAGAAAGTTATGCAGAGCAATTCTCACTATAGTATTAAAAGTCATAGTCTCTAACAGTCTATCAATATTTTCCCCAGTTTATTCCCTAAACTCAAATAATTCTAATATTGTTTTCAGACATATTACAAACTTTCTGCCTCTTCTGTTGTTTTAGTTTCATAAACTCCCAGCAATTGGTGATGTCTATATTTGTACAGATAAGTAAATGTTCTTTAATTCTGGAGCAATCTTTTCTTGACTGATAAATAGAACTGATTAAGCAACAGTTGGGTAGAGAACTGTATTCCCAGCTGGCTAATATTTCAGCCTTAATAAAGTTAGTCATCTTACATTAGATATAATGGTGCCAGGCAAATTGTGAATGATGCCAATAACTTGTGCAATTTTCTGAAAAGCTACTTCAGCTGTTCAATCGTCCTATTTCTTCATTCTCCTGAGCTTGCTAATGGAATAATTTAAAATTAAGGCCAGCTAAAAGTGTAAATAAGATGCAAACAAAATGGAGTATTTTGCTATAACACAGAAAGAGGATGCCAGGTCCTGGTCTTCCAAACACTTAATGCAGTCATGTTTCTACTTTTATATGAGATTGACTTACATTATGAGGATAGTTTCTTGTTAAATATGAAACTGGAGTAGATTTTAGTATAGGAAGGAAACTGGAATGGATAATTCTTCACTTATCACAT
>NW_010310083.1:0-33256 GCF_000700745.2 Antrostomus carolinensis | reverse complement strand
GGAATGATGCCTTCAAATGAAGGAACCTGTTGAAAATCAGATTACATCAATCTAAAACTACAATTCCAATTGGATTTAAATGTTCTTCAGAAGTTCCTGTCACGATTTTACATTCTGAACTGTTATTTATACGGTTTCCCTAGATTTAGTTGTGTTTCAGAGACAATGGCACACATACAGCACTTGTATGGTATTGGGTTTTCTCTCCCCACAAAAAAAACCATGAAGCCAAAATCAAATAGTAAGTTGGGATTTTGGTACCCTCTTTGAAATATTTCATGGTACCAAAAAGTATTAACGAGTAATCCTCCACATGTCCTGGCCCATTAAAGACTCTCACTACAGGACATATGACTCACCTGTAAACAGCATATTTTCACTGCATGCTTCTAAACTGCAGACAAGGTTGAAAGAAAAAGGATCTACATTTTTCAAGAGGCTTATTTTATAATTAAGGACTCCAGTGGTTCATATGGAATATGAATAGCGAAGCTTAAATTCTCTTTGATATATGTATGCGCAAGAAACAATTGTTACTTAGAGGTAGAACTGAGATATAAAATGACTTAGTTATGACCCACAAAATGTAGCAATTTGTGCGGGGAGAATAAGAGAAAACAGAAGTCCCAAATCCATATGATATTGAGCCAAACCCCAGGAAATTAAATTAATTAATTGTTATGACTCTTATATATTTATAAAGCACCTTACAAATGAGAACTTCAGAGGGTTTTTCAAAGGCTTCATTAATTAGATCACAATAAACCAGTGAATTAAGTATTATGGTATTCATTTTAAAGACCATTAAACTTAGGCATGGACAACTTAAGTGACATACTCAAGAGTGTGTAATATAAAACAGAGGTAAAAGAGAAACTTGGGCATCTTACTTCTCTTGAAAACTAAGAGCTGAAACTTCAGCTTTCTTTTTTGAAGAATATAGGAAGGAAAAATGCATGTCCTATGCACAGAGGAACGATTTTGACCATCACAGATTTAAGTGAAAGTGCAGTAAAGAATCAAAACTCAGTGAGGAGCACTGAGCAGACGGAGCCTGGAAAACACAGAGAGTAAATAAGTTTTATCTGTGAAGTCGATTTAGTCGGAGCACTGAGCAGACGGAGCCTGGAAAACACGGAGAGTAAATAACAAGTTTTATCTGTGAAGTCGATTTAGTTATTAACTGAGACAAGAGCCTAATGTGAACTGGAGGTGGCACAGAATCATTACAGGAAATTACATGCAATATAGGGATTATTTTGATAGTAGACATTTGCTAGATACCCACCTGATCAGAAGTGGCAAAATGAGGTGGAGATGGCAATTAAAATGCAAAACAGGCAGGTGAAAAGATGACATCGGTTATAATCAATGGGAGGTTTCAACAGCTGCCAGGGCAAGTGCTGGAATCCATTAAATTGGATTAGAAAATGTTACCAGTGCAGCAGCCAGTCGGATTCAGTCTATAGTAGTTTGGCAAAGTGGAGAGGTCATGTTTCATTAGGATTAGTCCTGTTTCCTTTTAACATAGTTCCCGGAATATCACGCAAGAAGCAACACACTTCCAATTTTCACAAGTCTTGTATGCAGCGCTGTCATTTGAAATACTTGTCTTCAGCATGTATTTTTGCTGTAGCTGTGCTTGCAGCACTATAATTGCATCTCCCACACTGCAGAGATCCCTTCAGCAAGCAGTTAAAATCTTAAAATTCCAAATGTCTACACTTGGATTATTACAGAGCTGCTTCTATTTGCAGTTTTCCTCCATTCTGCTCAATTCTGGATATTCACCATTGATCACCTGCTGCTTACTGTCCGTGCAACTCTGGTCACCACCTTCACAGTTCCTCTTCAGAACCCTACACTTTCTGAAGACAGACATTAAAGAGAGCTACCATTATGCCACCAGTACCTCATAAGCAGTCTCCATATTAATTTTTCTTCTTTCACCCAAAAGAAAAAAAAGGTAAACCACAGTTCTGGAGCCCTCATCACAAGAGAGACATGGAGCAGCTAGAACAAGTCCAGAGAAGGGCCACCAGGATGATCTGAGGGCTGGAGCACCTCTCCTATGAGGACAGGCTGAAAGAGTTGGGGCTGTTCAGCCTGGAGAAGAGAAGGCTCCAGGGAGATCTTATAGCAGCCTCCCAGTACCTGAAGGGGCTACAAGAAAGCTGGGGAAGGACTTTTCATAAGAGCAGTTAATGACAGAACAAGGGGAAATGGGTTTAAGCTGAAAGAGGGGAGGTTTAGATGAGATATTAGGAAGAAGTTCTTCACTGTGAGGGTGGTCAGACATTGGAACAGGTTGCCCAAGGAAGTTGTAGATGTCCCCTCCCTGGAAGTGTTCAAGGCCAGGTTGGATGCGGCTTTGAGCAACCTGGTCTAGTGGAAGGTGTCCCTGCTGACGGCAGGGGGGTTGGAACTGGATGAGCTTTAAGGTCCCTTCCAACCCAAACCAGTCTATGATTCTATGATTTTCTCAACATTTATCTTAGAGTCTCTAGCTAGCTCCCTCATGGCCAGTTCTTTGCATGTGAGAGTCATAAATAAAGTGGCACTACTGATTAATTTATCAAATAAGTACACATCCAGGTGCTTAATGAGCTCAAAGTCTAATAAACACTGTGACAAGAGAGAATGAAATGCATTATGGTAAATTTATTTCAAAATAATTTTCTACAATCTTGGTTTCAAAATGCAGCCTGTTTTTCCTCTTCCATATATATTATGCCAAACATCTGAGCCTTCAGACACAAAAAGTTTTGGAATGAAGTACTAAGCTAGAGGTCTGAATTTTGGAAAACACTGATCACCCAAAAGCCTCATAACTTGGAACTCAACATAAGAAGACTTAGACCCTCACAGTATCAGATATTCTTATTACTTGAAGGGGTACAATGACATTTCTGTGAATTCTCTGGGGCTTATAAAAAAAATGAATTATTTAATGGAATGGCACATAAACTGTTGTCCAAAGATGAGGGACGTGTCAGAGTGACACAATGCCCTGCAGGAAGTCAACTTGGGTCTAAAGTTTAATCTTCCTGTCTGATTTTCTTGGGGTTTTCTCCTGTTCCCTCAAAGTTAATTCAAAGTTAAATCTGAACACCTTCCACATCATATGGATTGTAATAGCAGACAATAATTGTCAAATTCATTTGTGACTAGAACATATTATGTGACTAAACACTGACAGAAAAGAAAATAAAAAAGTAAAATGTAAGAAAAATCCCTCCTATTCTTCAGAAAGGTGAAGGCAAATCCTGCACGACTGAACCAGCCATTTAATGGCTCATACCAAACCAGAGTCATATCATCTAAGTATCAAATTTTACCTTGCTACAAACTTGAAAAAAAAAAAAAAAAAAATCAGTGAATATACCTCATTTTATTTCATCATCCCAAGCCCACACTCAGATATTGAGGGATGCCTTGCAGCACTGGAAACAGCTTAGAATTTCTGATGAGAATCATTTACTGTGATAAGTGGTAAGAGCAAGAACATTTGAGATGGAGCCAATTTGGGATCAGCTCCAGAGAGACACTGCAAAAGAATTGAAGCATGCATTTTAGGTCTATATCCTTCAGTGGGTTTGACCCACTGTTCCCCAAATATGTGATATCTCAGGAACCAAGATGATTTTCATGAGATGGGACAGCTCCTCCCCAGGACAATAGGTCTTTACAGAATAACCTATCTATGAAGTCAATTTTCAAGGGTTGTTTACCAATTAATAACCTACAGTACTATATTTAAGTACACTGACGTCAAAATATACGGGCAGCACAAAGCCACACAGCTCTCAAATACTCAGAGTAAGAGCCAAACGTAATTAATGATTAATTTAAAAGTCGGAGATTAAGCAAAATTAATCACACAGTGCAGAAAGGCTTCACAAGTAGATAAGAAAAATTATATAGGGAAAGGGGATGAGGCTGCAGTGCCATTAGCTGCTCTCTGTGATAGCTCATTAGGTAGCTTTTACCAAAGGAGTCCAACCTAAGCATGGGAGTGTAGTAGCTGAAACATAAAAAGGAAGCAGGAAGCTCCTGCTGGGAACCCAGGGAGAAGAGCTCTCAGATTTCTCTGGGTGAGGTTATAGAAATGTTTGGGAATATGTTCCCCTGTGGAGTTCAATAGCAAAGTAAGCATTAAACAGCTAAAAGCGTGGCACCAGCAAGGGAGAAAGACAAAAGGCAAAAAGCCTCTACAGCAGCAGATGTACTAGTGCCAGCAACAGAAACTACAGCACTGGATCTAATGGTCATTACTGGTGTGGTGTTATTGCACTGAGGTAGGTAATCAAAGTATTAAAAGTGAAGACAGACCCAAAGTGAAGACCAGGGATGATGTTCTGTTGATGATATGCAGAATTACTAAAACAAAGATAGGAAATTTTGCTGTCTATGTATGACTGAAAATTTCCAGGAAAGGAAAGGAAAGGAAAATTTCCAGGAAAGGAAAATTTCCAGGAAAGGAAAGGAAAGGAAAATTTCCAGGAAAGGAAAATTTCCAGGAAAGGAAAATTTCCAGGAAAGGAAAATTTCCAGGAAAGGAAAGGAAAGGAAAGGAAAGGAAAGGAAAGGAAAGGAAAGGAACTGCAGTCTTGTTTGTCCACTGATGAGGAAGAATATCCATGCCTTGTAAGTAACAGGATCACCAAGTCTTCACTGGAAAGCCAGCCCAACAACTTACTTTCAGGAAAGGAAAGGAAAGGAAAGGAAAGGGGAACCACAGCCTTGTTTGTTAACTGACGAGGAAGAATACCCATGCCTTGTAGGTAACAGGATCACCAACTCTTTGCTGGAAAGCCAGCCCAACAACCTACTTTATCCACCTTACATCATCCTCACCAAAAATAAAATCCATGACAAGTCATAATGCTTACAGGAGAACAGGAGCCAACTCTTCCTATAGCAACAGTGGTTTGGTAGAATTTTATAAAATATTTCTCTCTAACGGTAAAACAGACTGCAAAGATCCACCAAGAGCAAATACCAGGTAAGATGGTGCCATCTCTACATCATCCCGTGTCACCCCTTGGCCCTGAGGATCTGTTCAATCAGATCTGACATCCTGAGCTTCCATCTACTCTGTCCTCCTGCCTAGTTAACTTGAACTACCTACCTAGCTTTATGCCTGGCTTTACACGCCTGCCATAAATCTCTTAGTAACAGCAATACTGCATGTTGCATTTCTCCTAAGGATGATGGTGTTCCAAAAGAGAAAAGTCATAAAAGAAAAGCGTATGACACATTTTAGTTGCAGAGAGAGGGCATCTGAGATCAGGAAGGGCACTAGATTAGCACTGTTTTCTCTTACTGTGGGTCATAAATCTCTTGGAGGTCATCTAAAGGCCAAACAAAAGAGAGCTGTCAGTAAGAAACAGCTCAACCCTTCCAGGGCTGGGAAATAAGAGGAACTATTATCACTTATCCCAATTTTTACACTTCCCAGAAAATGTCAAATTACTTTTAATTGCTGGAAATAGTTCAGCTCCTTCAAACTGGGGGAGCCAAGAAGCACAGTTGTTTTTCACTCTCCTGTCCTGGAAGGACTGGTTCATACTGACTGACATCACAGAGGAGCTGAAAGGGCCTTTAACTGTCAGAAAGTTGGATAAATGTAATATCTGAAGTAAAAGATCTAGGGAGGAGATGACAAGGAAAATAGACCATTGTTCCACAGCCATTTCTCTTGGCAACTGTGTCTTTCTCGGGAAACATCTGCCTCCCCTGTCCCCAGTCACATATTTCCATCCCCTGAACATGCATTCGGTTGTGCTGGTATAACCACAGTGAAGCAGACTGTCCTCTGCAGCCCATGGAGGTCCATGGTGGAGCAGATGTCCACCTACAGCCCATGGAGGACCCCACACCAGAGCAGGTGAATGTGCCCAAAGGAAGCTGTGACCCTGTGGGAGGCCCAGGCTGGAGCAGGTTCCTGGCAGGATTTATGACCCCGTGGGGAACCCATGCCGGAGCAGTCTGTTCCTGAAGGACTGCAGCCCATGGAAAGGACCCACACTGAAGGAGTTAGTGAAAAACTGCAGCCCATGGGAAGGACTCACGTTGGAGAAGTTCATGGAGGACTGTCCCCCAGGGGTGGGACCCCACGCTGGTGTGGGGGAAGAGTGAGAGGGAGTCCTCCCCTGAGGAGGAAGGAGCAGCAGAGACAGCATGTGATGAACTGACCACAACCCCCATTCCCCTGTGCCACTGGAGGGGAGGAGGTAGAGAAATCAGGAGTAAAGTTGAGCCCGGGAAGAAGGGAAGTGTGGGGGGGAACAAGGTGTTTTAATATTTGGTTTTATTTCTCATTACCCTACCATTTGATTGGCAATAAATTAAACTAGTTTCCCCCAGCTGAGTCTGTTTTGCCTGTGACAGTAACTGGTGAGTGATCTTCTCCCTGTCCTTATCTCACCCCACCAGCCTTTCCTTATATTTTCTCTCCCCTGTCCAGCTGAGGGAAGGGGAATGATAGAGCAACTTTGGTGGGCACCTGGTGTCCAAAAGGGTCAACCCACCACTCACTCACTGCACATATCTCCAGGGAATCAGGTTATAACTCCCAGTTATAATGACAAGCTTCCCTGTAAAGGCAGAATATTTTAAAAAGAGATCAGTAATCTAACGGTTTCATCATGTAACCCTAGAAACAGTCATAGGGGCAAACAACAGGGAGAGGAACAACCTCAGCAGAACGAGCTACTGAATCACTGCCTGAGGACAGAGTGGGAACAGAGCTAGTAGACACAAGGACACGGAGTAATTACTAACTAGAACACCAGTCTGGAAAACAGAATGGCAGAGGGTGTCAGGAAACCACTATACATATTTGGGGTAGAGAAGGACGGGGAGAGTCAGCAACAAGAGAAACAAACAAACAAAAAAATCATTATTTGATGCAAATTAAATCAATGAGATGTTGGCAGAATTGTTTCCAAGAAGAATGTTTTGCAATGTTTTCCATGAGGTCTTTAGCAGAACCAAACATGATGAGGCTATTGAAGCTTGCAAGGACAGAACTACCAGCCCAAGCAAGTACAGAAGCATTGATTAAATGCAGAGGATGGAGAGTACGAGTACATCAAAGGAGACCAAAAAAAACTCTCTTCAGAGCTGAGGCAGGAAAAAATTGGAAAGTTTATCAATTTTCCTTTTAACTCCTATAAACAATACCAAATTAAAACAAACCAAAACAAAAATCATATGCTAAATGCATCCCTGTTTCATTGGGAGAGAAACTGAAGGAGTGAAAATGGCAGCACGAGTCAGGGCAGCTGGAGTATTTACTCCTTAATATCCCTCCTCTTTACACTACCTAGTGCCAGAGAGAAAAAAAAAACCTCTAGGCAAGCACCCTCCTTCCTAAGGTGCACTGCTGAGCTCAACTCAATAGTCTGCATCCCCTCCATGTACACATCTCCAGCTGGTTTTACTGGGAGTTCTGAGTATTCACTCACAGAATTTAAGCTTCCTAATAATGGCAGGACAAAAATTCTTTATGGATTATATCTAAAACACATTACTCTCAAAAAAAAAACAACAAAAAAACTCAACAACAACAAAAAAAACTTCTTTCAGTTGCAAAGACAAGCATTCAAAAAAAAAAAAATCCCCAACTTTCTTTGTCTGCAGCTTTTTTAAGTCATCCTGCGCAATGAATGAGGTGAGGTCTCAACTAATGGTGAATAGAAAGGAAGGAATGACTAAAACATGGTCGTGCACTTGAAGATAGTCTCAAAACCTTCATGTAGATGTGCACAGTACAACCATTCTATCCCTCCACTGTTTTATTAGACATAAAAAATATTTTCTACCATAGTAATCCTTACATACAAACTACATTCATCTTGAAGAGGGAAAAAGAAGAAGGTGAATCATGAAAAAATTCTATTTCAGTGGGTCTTGTCTAAGAAAATGAAGAAAGTAAAAAGTAGAAGTGTGTGGTGGTTTCACTTGGCTGCAGCCAAACACAGCTGCTCACTCACTCTCCCTCCCAAAGGGAAAAGGGGAGAGAATTGGAGGGGTGAGGGTAAGGAGACTCATGGGTTGGGATAAGAACAGTGTAATAATGGAAATAAATTAAACTTAAAATAATAATGTTAATAACATTAATAATAGAATACACAAATGAGTGATGCCCAGTGCAGTTGCTCACCACCTGCCGACCGATGCTCAGCCTGTGCCAGCCAGTGATCCCGGAGCAGAGACAGCCCTGAAATTGAAGCCATAATTCCAGAAGAGGAATCCCAAGGATCCCTGAGAGAATCCCCCCACTTTCCAGTCAACCCTCCATATACTGAACATGACTTGATAAGAATATCTCATTAGCATATCCAAATGCCAGTTTGGGGGTTTGCTAATTACTATGCTTCCCTCCTCCCAGTTCTTTGCATTTGCAACCAGCAAAACACAATGTCCTTGGTCTTCCAGCAACAACCAAACACATCAGTATGTTATCAGCATTTTTCTTATAACAAACCCCACCCTGAAACCAACACACAGCTATTCCAGATACTGAGAAGAAAATTAACTCCTCCTAGTGAAACCAGGACAAGGTGTTAAGTGCACACTTTCACTACAATTGCCATAGGATTACACAGTAAAAATCACAAAAAAATACGATTAAAATATGAATGAAATTAAAAAACTAAGAAGTTCCAAAATACGTTACCCTTGATAAGTTTTACAGCCCTCACAAATTTAGTTTCCTTTTAATACTCATTATAATAAATCAAGGTGTGTATATGGGTGTAAAAGGGTCAACACAGTTGTCTACGTATCCTACTTCCATGTAATTTCTTACACGCACTAAATTCACAGGCATGAGGAGAGAATACACAGTCTCTTCAAGGGAGAACATAATGCATAATAATGAGACTAAATTTGTCCTTTCTGTTTGCAGGGCATTAGAAATAACGGTGGCATCCTTGGTACGACTGTGGCAGGCATGATTCTGAGCACCATACGTCAACGGGTCTGTAACCTCCCTCTGAACTGAAATAATTCAACTTTTCTTTTTCCCCAAATAAAGCTTAACTATTATAGCCAACAAATATCTCTTCTTGTAAGTCTTTCCTCTCTTTCATTTCAGTTGTTTCCAACACTTCTGATGTTTATGCTTTATCTGTGGCAATGTGTAAATCATCAACATATATATACATACACAATTTATTCAACGCCAAATTTTCTGTCCAAGCTAGTAGGAAAACAAAAGAAACAAAAATCCAAAATATGTATCATGATGTAGCTGAATGGGCAGGCAACATATTACCAAGGCAAAGCTCCAGCACCCCTCTCGAAAGTCAGAAAGCGCCTTTCCATCTGAATTCAGACGTTTTGGAGCAGGCTGTATTTACAGAAATGCTTCGTTTTCAGAAAATGTTCTTTTTTTCCCCTATTTCTCTTATTTGTTCTATGATGACTCCAGAGATCAAGAGTAACAAATGATTGAAAAAAACTCAGAAATCTGCTTCTGAGACTAAAAATGGAGCCTATATCCTTCATTATGAAGAGGTTAATAAAATTATCACATCTGGATGATCCCTAACTTAGTATTTCCATGTTCCTTGATGACAGCTACTTGTTTCAACAGGTTTTTTTTTTTCATGTATCTAACTTGAAAATAGAGGAATGAATAATGTGATACCCAACGAGAGCCTGGAATGCTGCATCTTTTTTTTTCAGGAAGTCTTTTCTAAACATGATGGAATAAAGACTCCCTGTTATTTCATTCAGCAAACAGCATAGCTTACAGTTTTAATTCTGAAATTCTCATCGCATTCCACACTAGAGTCTCCTACAGGAAATCCTTTGTTCATACTTGGCTCAGGAAAATTTGAAACTTTGGCAAGTAAGATAAGTGATGTCTAATATTCCTCCAGAAATGAAGGGACCTGAAGCAGACATTGAGTTAACTGGAATGGAAAATGCATAGCAGTAAATTCGAGCAAAGCACTCCTAAATAGGAGATTAAGTTTACATTTCCCACACCTCAGATTAAAACCCATAAAAATCAGATTTCACTTGTCACCTTCTAAAACACGATTCGTATTGTGCTTTTAATCAAACAGAAATAGGAAATGAAAAGAGGAAAAAATGCAACTGTTGTCAGTGGCTGTATGTCTGGTTTATTCAGATTTTCTTTGCCATCTTCAGCTATTTGAATCTCATCAGCCTGTCAACTGGGCAAGTGGAAAAGTCATTAGAAGAACATTTCTGGTGGCATTCTGTCTGAAACAGAACCATTAGACAAAAAATAAAAAAGCCTGACAATATTACAGAACAAGATAGCAAGGAAGACTAATTTCACAAAGATGGAGTTAAGGAGAGGTACAAACTGGTATTTGATCTTGGATTAATATTTGAGAGGTTCTGTAGCTGGCACTGCCTGACTCGGACACAGTGGGGTATAGCAACGGTGACCAGGGTCTGGAGCACAAGTGTGATGAGTTCATGGCTGAGGGAACTGGGGTTGTTGAGCCTGGAGAAAAGGAGGCTGAGGGGAGACCTTCTGGCTCTGTCCAAGTCCCTGAAAAGAGGGTGGAGAGAGGTGGGGGTGGGTCTGTTCAACCAAGGAACAAGGGACAGGACAAGAGGAAATGGTCTCCAGTTGTGCCCAGGGCAGTTGAGATGGGATGTGAGGAAGAATTTCTTTGCTGAAAGGGTTCTGAGGCATTGGAAGGGGTTGCCCAGGGCAGTGGTGGAGTCCCCATCCCTGGAGGGATTGAAGAGTCGTGTAGACGTAGTGCTGAGGGACATGGGTTAGTCGGGGACTTGTCAGTGTTGGGTTCATGATTAAACTCCATGACCTTAAAGGTCTTTTCCAATCCAGGAAATTCTAAGAATTCTAACTCCTGATTTTTTTAATACTTTATCTCTGTGCCTCAGCTTCCTTGTAAAATTGGAGTAAAAGAAAGAATGAAAATCAATCAAAACAGTAGTTGCAAAAATAAACAAACAACCCTGTCACTTTCAGAATCTACTGCTGTACATGAAGCCTCGCTAAAAAAAACAATTTCTGAGTGTAATATTCAGACAAGTTGAGCACTTTTGTGCTGCTTGGTTATTTACAATTTAATGTGCTGCTGTTTTCATTAAGATGTACTCTATTTTTAAGTATTGATCACTGTGTTCAGAGAGGCATCTCTTGTTACTTTATGCATCTAAAGGAGTTAATGACTGTGACGTGGTCAAATACTCTCATAATCAGCCCAGTTAAAAAAAAAATAATTTCAAATTTAAAATTTACATAGCTATAAATCAAGAGGATTAAATAAAGGTATTGCTTCCCTCATTGTGGCATTTGAATGGTGCAGAGCTCTCTTTTATTCTGTGCTTACATATCTCTTTTCATAAACTATCATAGGCACTGCCAAAGTATAACAATGTTAGAAAACTGTTGGAAATAATGTCATGACAATATAGAATAACCTGCTTGGCCAATATAAAACAAGGCTTTAATATATTAGAAATACATTCACAGTTTAGTTTTAGTTCACCCACGTTAGCTACTACCTTTTATGTTGTATAAAATCAGCCTTGTTTGTACTGCTCACTTGCTTTGTGGAAAAAATAAATAAATAAATAAAAATGCAGGGATTACCCCCCAAAATAATTTTTATTTTACTTTAAGTCAGTTCAAAATATCTGTTTGACTGAAATGAATGATGATTTACTGGATTAAAGTAATCTTCAGCCTGAAGAGGCACAGCATATCCAGGTCTGCCTGGTGATGTGGGCTGCCTCTTTGCCATCTGTTTCGAAGCAGGAAGAACAGAAGAGGAGTCTGCCAGAGGGAATTCCTTCCCAAAGGCTGATATTTGGCAGCCGCAGTCCCCACGCTGATGTTTAGCAGAGCAGTAGGAAGCACTCTCAGCACCTGTGTCTCAAGGTGCAGCTCCTTTTCCACTACCTGCACAGATATTCTTCTGACTTTTTTTACCTCCAGCAATGCAGACAGCCCTGCTGTTTCCCTGCGGTGCATCACAAGACAGGCTTAGAAATCAAAAAAAGAAAGCTCTGCCTAACAAAACCTGAGATTAAGGTTTGACCTAGCGCAAGCAAACAGAGCACTGCAAGAGAAAAATAAAATCATAGAATCATAGACTGGTTTGGGTTGGGAGGGACCTTAAAGCTCATCCAGTTCCAACCCCCATGCCATCAGCAGGGACACCTTCCACTAGACCAGGTTGCTCAAAGCCTCATCCAACCTGGCCTTCAACACTTCCAGGGAGGAGCAACCACAACTTCCTTGGGCAACCTAAATCCCCTTCCCCCCAATTTCATGAGGCTCCACAAGAACTTCCATCTCTAGCTACTTTGATACGGATTTAAACACCCTGAGGAGTTCTAGCTCCAGTCAGCCACCTTGAGTAAGCTGTTTTCACTTTGCTTTTTTAATAATCATATTGCCTAATCCAGGCTGCTCATTTGGTAATCTTCAATTCTTCTTACAGATTTCAGTATCTTCATGATAAAGATTAAATCAGACACTGGCTATAAACAAAGGCATCTGATCTCTGGTATATTAACAACTTCTCACAGAGACCTCACCTTCTACAACAGTTACAAATACATGTCAATACAAAGTCATCTGCTGGATGCATCTGAGAGTAAATTCTTTTCTTCCCCTTCATCCTCTTATAAAATTATTTCCTTCATATATAAATTCTTTCCTTCCCTTCATTAACATAATTTATTTTTTTCAGGAGAGCTTTAAAGTAATTTGGAGCTGATTTTTTTGTTTGTTTTTATATCTATCATACGTTGCCAAATTAACAGCTAATGCTTTGCAATTCCCCAAGATATCAAGGGACTTAAGGAAATAAATTTTACTACTTGGTATTGAAATCAACTTTTCTATGACCAGTTTTATTCTACTGTAGTCAAAGTAAAATTTCCACTAAAGTAAGTGTTCAAAATTGCAGGACAAGATCCTGGAACAACACAGGAACCAGAACATTCAGAGGAAGGTGCCTGAATGTTCAGTCTTACAAAGAGTAAATACACAAAACTGTTTTCCTTCAGTATCAGACGACCAGTTTTCTGCCACATATCATAATAGAACTTGAAGAATGAAATGGGAAATCAGGAAGAGGAGCATAATAGGCATGAAATTAAATAATAATGGAGAAATAACAATAGGAAATAAAAGTGGCAGATGAGCAAAAACCAACCCTAGAGAGAGGAAGAAAAGAAAGAGAGACACTGAATCACTGGCATCCTGACACACTAAAGGGGCCACCTTTTCTAACAGCTTTTAAGGGAGGAGGAATTTCACACAGTAAGTTTAAACAAAAAGAATACAGCACTGTTCCCTGTAAAACATCTTGAATTTATTATATAGTGTTATCAGCTGTGGAGAGAGCAATGCATACAGCATTGAGTAATGCAGGGGAAGGCTACCTGCTAACTCATCTCCATCATATTTGATTTCTCAGATCATTTCAGAGATCCAGTGGTCTATTCTTGTCATGTCAGAGTCTTTAGGCTTTTATGAAATATGGAAGGAATTGCTGCTAAGTTCTCCTGTCTCCATTTGTCTCTTGAGGGTTATTGACTTTGGTTCTGTCTAAGGGTTCTTTCTTCCAAGATAAAACTCTAGAGGTCTCTTGGTGATTTTTTTTTTTTTAAAGTAAAAAAAGTAAAAGACTGAACAGAAGCTTCTCAGTTTTCATTTATAGATATAAAAAAATATGAAAAATTACTTTGTTGAACATTCCCTTTGCCTGCTAGCAATGGGCAGTGCCTACAGAGTGTTGCATGCACATGCTTTGTGACTGCCATTGTATCAATCACCAGCTGAGTAGAGCCAGCAGTGCACACAGGTTCAGTATCTACAGTCATTCAACACAAGCTGTGTTCTGAATATGGCTATGTGAATCGTTATTAGGTGAAAAGAACTTCTAGTTTGATTTGAATATCTCATTCCTTCTGATCCTTTCCAAACTCTGGGACATGCCTCATTCTCAAGTGGAGATTTCCATTATGTTTAAGGACACAGTTCTTTCTGCAGCTGTAAAGCCTTCCCTTAATTTGAAAGGCTTGAACTTTTCCATAAATCATGGAACACAACTTATTTCTTAGCTGTTAGAAAAGGAAAACCAAAACCAAACCCAACATTGACTACTCTGACTTTACTATAAATACCCTTGAAGGGGCACAGCAATTGCCACACATATAAAACATAGAACATGTTTTATAGAACATAACATGTTCATCTTAAAATAGAGGAAAAAAAACCCCATATTTATCACAGAGAACAGCAAAATGCAGCTGCTTGTAAACTGACCAGCAAAAGAAATGCACAGAAAAAGGTCCATTTGCTGGAACAATTATGGTTCCCGCCAGAAGGAGAATCTGGTCAGAATTCAAGAATATATACTTACTACTGATCGATATCATTATACTCCAATGAAGATGAAAGCCTCTTACTGAAAATATAAATTACCTTTTACCATCAAGATTTCAAGTTATATTAAAACAGCATTCTTATCTTCCCCTTCCTTCAGTCCAAATGGCGTTTCCAACAATAGTTCGCATGAAACACAATTTAAGCAGTGAATCAGAGACTGAAACATCAATCCATTAAGCTTCCTGTTTCTCATTAAGTATAGGGGTGGAGAAGTTCAAACTTTATTTAGCATGTTGCAGATGAAGATACCACAATGTCCTCTCATCTAATTTTGGTTTCTTTCCGTATTTGCCCTGAAGGGTTGTAACTTCTTTTCCCAGTGTAAAGCCTGGAATCCAAACTGTTCTTTATGGAATTGAGGTTAGGTTCATAGAATTAGAAAATATCTCAAGTTGGAAAGGACCTATAAGGATCACCAACTCCAACTTCAGCCTGGTTTTATCCATTTCCCCTTTCAAATTCAGTTTAAAGCTCTTTCAATGAGCCCTGCTAACTCCTGTGCAAAGGTCCTTTCCCCACTTTGAGAAAGAATTATCACAAAAGTATCAATAAAGGAACATTGCAGAACTTCCATGAAAGTCTACCCATTTTATAGGTAGAAAATGCACCAAGAGGACATCTGAAACACTGTTAGGGACTGATGCCAGATCCTCGGGATCTCAGACCAGTTACAACCTCTGGATCTCAGACCAGTTCCAACCATAAGCAAGCTGTTCTTGTCTTCTGTTTACAGTGAATTACCTAAAACCAACTGGTTACTTTTTTTGGTAAAGTCTACCAGACTTTCATTTATTTATTTATTTTTTAAAAAGCCATTTCTTCTACATAATAGAAAATAACTCATTTCTTCTACATAATAGAAAACCAAATTAGGTCTGTAGAACCTCGGTTGAATTGAACAGCAACAACTCTGAGCGGAAGAGTCTTGAAGAGCAGATTAAAACTGAAAACCATCACTATTTGTATAAACACAGAAGGTGAGACCTATGCTTTGTCTCACTTTCCTACATCAAATCTTTCTTCTGTTACAAACGCATTTATAACTTCTCCCAGGTAAGAACGTACTTTCTACTCTTTCCAGAGGAGAAGGCTTTGGATTCTCTACCACAGCTCCAGGTTAGACAAAGGCATAACTCTCAGTAATGTTCTGAGTGCAGACTGGCTTGTTTCCTGGCAGCTGCCAAGCCCGGTGAAGCATGGAAGCAATTTGTGAATGGCAGCAGTGGAATCTCTGAATGGTTTTAATTACTGAATGTCAGGGAGCTGGAGTGAGCTCACCAGTAAGAAAAAGGAAGGTATTTCCCAGGGACATTTAAAAGCCTAACCTAGCACTCAACCAGCCAAACCAGCTATACTCCTGAGCAAAGAAAAAAGCTTGCCTTTGATGTTTTGTGGGGTTTTTTTTTTGGTGTCTCATGAGATGTGGGATTAGATCCTTATGAAAACTTTTGCATCAAAAATCCTATTTTATTTTCCACCAGTGTGATTTTCCATCATTAATATTCTTACACTTTGCAGATATTAAGGCACGTTAATAAACGAAAGCAGCAAGTCAGCCTGTCACAGGTATTTCAGAAGGTACCATAGGAAACAATCGGTTTAGGATGGGGGGACCAAATCTGTTTTTTCAGCAACCTCAATTTTAGCTGAGGACCAATAAAAGTGTGCATAGCATGGATATATTAAAAGTTCACTGGGCTCAGAAATACATCATATAGTTGAGCTTTTGGGACAGCAGAGAAACAGCTCTTTCTGGTACTTCATGGCTCAACTCTACCTCGTAACATGAAGGAAGAAGCATTACAGTTATGCTGAGGGATGACAGATCTTTAGTTTGTACGTTCCCCTGGACTTCTGAAATGCTAGCAACAAAAACATCCATAGTTTCAGGGTCCATAGGTAGTCCATAGGCAAAAACATCCATAGGTTTCAGGGGGAGAAAGGGTGCCCCCACAAAGACCAGAGTTAAGCCTGGAAGGTGGGATTGAAATAAACCAACCAAATAAGATTATGTACAGTTAAAGCCATTAACTCTTCCTGTGAAACAACATTTTATTATGCTATTTTTTTATTTATTTATTTTTTATGGCTGATAAGCTGGCATTTTCATGAGTTTTAAGTTCTATAAGGAATTTCTTGGAAAGTTACCATAACCTTGTAATTTGTGTTCTCCAACAGGTCCACAAGAAAACAAGAAAACCCCTGTAAGATACAGCCTCCAAATTCTGCCTCACACAGAGAAGGAAGTTGAAGCTCAGTATGGTTTTAAGAAGGTCTTGAGAGACTTTCAGGAGACTGTATGAACACTCAGACACCAGCAAAGGTCTGTGCTCCCATTCCCTACCAGTTTTCTGCCAAGCATTCCAGCCATGATTTTCCCAGAGCCTGAAAAGTTGACTGCATAACAATATCCCAGCATGAATTACCTTTTCGGTAGGTTTACCGTCTTGGGAGGTGATGATTCTCCTCCTTTCCCAAGCTACTCCTGGGCCTTCTCATCTTACTATCCCATTGGAGAGTGTTCCACAGAGCTGCCTGGAACCTCCCACAGCATCCACCCTGTGGAAGAAACACATATTGAAAATCTGTGATGCAGCAATTAAATCTTCTAGAGACATAATTTGAAGACATTGGGAGAGAATAACTAGACTAAAACATGATCTAGGGTTGTGGCCTGGTTTTTAGTCCAGGGCTAGCCCAGTGAAACTATCACAAGTTGTCATTATGCTATCTGAGAAGGGAGGGGAATTGTAGGATTATTGTGTCCCCCTCAATGTATTTGTCCATATGACACAGCTGCTGAGGGCACAGTTAATTTCAAGAAGGTTTTAAGACACAAATAAAAGCAGATATTTCAAAGGCAGGAATTAGTCAATAATGTGATCACCTGATCTTGCACATCAAGACCTTGCTGGCTGGAAATGTCTGTGTTTTTGCATGCTTAGCAGTGATGGGAAGGGGTTGTGTGTTACTGCTCTGTTTCCATGATGAGTAGCTTCATCGTACATCATACAGGGCAAGGTGGTAGAAATTAGGTCTGTCCCTGTCATCAGCGACAATGAAACACAGATACCACTTGAGGGCAAGGTATACCTTTTCCAGCATTGGAAACTTCCTTCATTTTTAAATGCACATTGTAGAAAAAAGACTAAAATTGGAAAAAAAAGCTTAAAAATTAGTCTGCTCCATCATTTTCAAGTTACAGTCCAGATATACTGCACCAAATTCCTGCTTCAGTCAAAGAATAAACAAACGTTAGGAAAAATAATCATAGATACAATTTCACACCTTGAAAACACTGATAGGAATGAGAGATAAACCAGGCCTTTTATGTCAAATCTTTTAAAAACATTGCTCATTTACTAAAGAAAAATAAATTCTACTGTCTCTTGCTTATGACAAAAGACAACTGAGTAAACGCTGACTCCAGATAACCCATAAGTCACCGATTCTGTTTTTCAAAGACCTTCCTGCTTTCTATTCCTTTGGCCTCAGCTGCCTAGCAACCTCCACAGAGCTTTCTTAGTCTATACTAATTCTGGAGACTTTTCATTTATATATTTATTTATGAGAATGTCTATAAGAAGGATAGAGAAACAAAGAGTTGTTTGTTCCTTCCTTCAAACACTGGACTCCAAACATGTCACCTCAGTGTCTCAGTGAAGGGGACAGTCCTTGGTTTCGCAGAAGAGAGGTATCTACATCCTTGCAATCACTTGGGAACTGTGCAAATCCCACTTTCCATGAGACAAAAGCTGTGTCTCTGGATGAAGCTCCTGATATTTCTTGCCCTCCCTGGTGATTTGATTCTTTGATAAGCTTTTTCACCCTGAAATACTAGGGGTTTCTGTAAGGCTCCTGCTTTCATGCAGCCTGGGGCTTTTCCTTAACATGAACTCAAGAGTTTGTGCTCCCATCCTGGGTCAGTTCCTGCAGCATCCAAGCACTGGAGGGAAATGGCGATTAAAACCGATCTCCTGCTGTGTTTGTTACTCAAAGCAGGACAGTTTGGAAGCTATGGATGAGACTGCTTATTAGAATTAGTTTGAAACTGGATATGGACTCTCTCTCTCTCTCTCTCTGAACCAGCCATCAGGTTTTCATGGAAGAGCCTGTTTCCTCAGGTTTGGGGGGTTTTTGTTTGGTTTTTTTGTTTCTTTGGTTGCTGTTTTTTTTTTTTTCCTTCATTATTGGTGCAAAATTGAGGACGCCACAGAAAACATCTCTATGCAACATAAGAAAATACTTATTTTCTTGTCGGTTCTATTCAAATAGCACTTTGGAAATACTTTATGCTCCGATCAACACAGCTCTCTCAGAAACAAAATGAAAAAGGAGAGAAAGAGATGGTCAAAGGTGTCTCCTGAGGAGCCTAACAGGCTTTATCAAGTGGTGAAGACATGCCAAGTGTTCGTAGCTTGTGGTCATATGGTGGTGACGTGGTTTTTGTGTCTCACTGCTTCCGATTCCTGAATTCATGTGGAACTTTCCATTTACTTCTGAACCAAACTGAAGCCTGAAACATAACAAACCAACGTGTCCCGAGACGTGGACATATGCCTCGATCACCCCATTACATTTCTTCCTGATCAAGTTGATCTACAGCTGTTTTGTCATTAAGGAACATACACGGAATCTGTAACAGAACATGAATCTGCAACCAGATCTCCTAACTTCCCTTTGCTATTTCTTACCAACAGAGCTATGCACATAAAGAGAAGGTTGTTTTAAACAGGACAACAATTGTAGGATTAGGGAAACATTTGTAAATCTTGTTTTTTATATATTCTTAAGCATCAATATTCATTTATCCCAAATTTAATAGTATGAAACAAGTATATTTTTTAAAAGAATCTCCTTAATATTGTAACAGGAACAAAAATTATATTGGATGGTATATCAGTGTCCACTGAAATAAAATATAAGCATCAACATGAATGATAGAAAATTATTCAAAAATAACCTGCTGGTTAAAAGGGCTTCATTTTTCAGAGGTACTTATGAACAGTGAAAACATCCTTGGAAACTGAAATGTGCAAAATGATTCATTAAACACGAGGAAGAAAGTTACTGGGAGTAAACTGGGAGTATTTCTTTTTCTATTCATGGACTCCCTATAAGCAATTTTTTAAGTTGCTTTACCCCATCGTTCTACACAATGCCATGAGGTTGTAGTTCCCAGCAAATATCTCAATTTCTACTCCTAAGAATTATTGCAATACAAATAAATTCCAAGTATAATCAAAAATTGAGTAGTTCCTTATTGAGAAGCAGTTTCCTCATACGGATGTTCATTTTTCAGAGTATCATTATTAGAACAAAAAATATCTTTGTTGCAAAGATAATTTGAAAAACCTTGCATATTATTATCATGGTTTCATGTGCTCTTCAATGTTAAGTCAAGCTTTCTGAAATTAAACCTAATGAAGCGTACCATAAGCGTGGACTTACATGTCTGTTTTCTCACTCACACTTGTGAGAAGTCATTTGAATAAGTTCAAGAACATGTAAAAGACAACAAAACAGGTATTTTTTTTATGCATTTTTACAAAAAATTGTTATAATAGGCTTTCTTACAGAGCGAATAAAATGGGAATTGTGCCAAAGCAGCGACCAGTATAAATCCTTTGGAAAAGGGCAAAAACTAGAGAAAATGAAGCCTCTCGAGATATATGGCAAAAATAGTTGCAAGCAGTCTCATCCTAAATTTCAAAGACTATAATAAGGTACTAAATCTACCACATTTACACTGGAAAAATCTCACCTGCCATGCACTTGTGCTTACAAAAGTAGAGCTCTACCAAAAAGACTGATTTTGACCATCTTCCTCCCTTCCTCTAAAGAAAGAGATGCAAAATATCTTACTTTTCTGGATATGGACCACAAGAAAATGAAATGTTGAAGAAGGTTTGGACAAAGGATGTTAAGAGGAAAGGGAGTTTTTAGTAGGAAAAAGATGAAAGGAACATTATTGTTAATATAAAAATATAATCTTTGCTTGAATAACTCGCCAAGGAGAATTGCAAGCAATCTTTTGAAAACAATCAATAGTATTAATCCAACGCTCAGCTCCTCACTTCAAGTGAACTAATTTTACTTCAGACTTATCCCAGTAACTGAGCAAAATTTGCTCTAAAAATCTTTAAATATTTTCTGAAAAATTATTATGGCAATAAGTAACACAAACTCATTGAAGTTCTAATCAGGCTTTAGGAATTGTTTCTCAAAGCAGTTATTTTTTTTTTTTTATATAGATTGCAAAGGGATGCAAAAAGCTGCAGTGAAAGGAAGAGTTACTAAAGAAAAAATAAACACAGTGGCATGTGCTACCATGATGACATAGTAAATAAAATAAATGAGCAGAAGAGAACAAATAGCTACACAGTTCCTGCTGTTTTAAATAAATATCACTCACTGAAATGTATTTCACTGCCAAGAGAAAAGAGGTTATTTTAGATATTCTGTGTTACTGCAGAGATGATCTTTGAAGCTTCCTCCATCCCAAACTATTCTCTGATTCTACCTGGCCCTGAGTTGCCATTCCAGAAGAGCCCAGGTTTCTTGTAGATCTTATGATTTATCTGCCTGCTCCTGTGGCAGCCTTGGATACCCAAGGACATGGGAAATAGCATGAGATGACTTTATTTTTATGAATCCAAATAACTTGCAAGCTGTTAGGGAAAACGTGTGTGAGCTCCGGGTATTTAGGTGTTAGGTAACAAGTAAAGGTGAAGTTAATGAAACAGGAAAATCACAGTGTGCTGTGTCCATGTGAGACTTGCAACAGTCTCAGGGGGTAGGAGAGACAACTGCTACTCCAGACAGTTTCTTAAACAAAGAAAGATCTCTTTATGCAAATTCTGGACTAGCAGTAAATATGAAGAAGTTAAGTTAAACCTCAGCTCTGAATAACAGCTGACTCACTGCACTAAAACTGGCTACCAGTGGTTTCTTGGTGATTTGGAAAGGCGTTCTTGCCAGGTTTCATTCTCTTCAGTTGTTGACATATTCTGCTATTTCAGAGCTCTATTTTATTTTATATGCCTATCAGAATATAACTTTTTTGCACTAAGGAACTGGCTGAACCTCCATAAACCTTGATTATTTATTGCAAGGTCAGAACTACACTTTTTCCTGCTCTTTTAGCTCAGTGAAATCCTGCGTAAGGATTATTCTCCTGCATGAGACCTATAATTTCTGAGTATACTGCACTCCTCATTTTTCTTCTTTCAAGAATGCCAGATGGAAACAAACAAACAGAAAAAAATAATAGTTACATGTCTGGTACGCTTATGTTTTTATACTTCTGCACTTGAGTTAAGCAGATGGAGATCAGGTAATTCTGCATGACTATCTCTCCAAAACAAGATGAGTTAAGGTATAAATACCATTTTCTAAAATTATATTCTCAGCTTTTCTGTGAAACCTGCTACAGCAAAGAAATTCACTCTTATATTATTGACTGGAAATGGTTTTGTACGTCTAATCAATAAATCAGTTAATCCATGTTGAAGCAATCTTCTAGACTATTTGTCTTATTCAGCCTAACTAATACAAAGCTGCGAGTGATTCATTTCAGAGCAACAGTACAGTGTGAAAAACAGGTCTAGTGTCTTTTTAATGCGTGTGTTTATAAACACAAAATGTCATTAAAAATATTTGCCCCCTGCCAATATTCCCCCCATTTTACGATCAGTTCTGTCGACTACTAAAAATAGTCTCCAGATACTCGTCTGACAAATGGCTGTTTAATTTATTATTTTTTTTTCCTGTGAAGGATTTGACCTGGTTTGTTCATCTATAAATACACATTTTTGTGCTGTAGACACAAATATGCTTTTGTGTTAGCTTTCATCCCTGCTATGTTTGTACAACACAGTGTGACATTCACCGAAAGAAAAGAGACTGAAGTGAAGGACATTCGATAGTGTCGCCTAGCATTTTAAATACACTGAAACAAATAAATTAGAGCCAACTTCATCAACTGCTAAATTCAGCGTGGCTGAAATGAAACAGAGAGTGGGTCAATGAGAAAAAAAAAATGAATCTTAGGTGAAAAACCAGCTCACGTTGCCTACAAATCAATAGGACAAGTGCTACTGAATTCTACTGAACTCTTCATTTTAGACTTAGATTTTCCCTCCTTACTAGGATATATGTGATATTGTTTCAGCTTAGCAAAAATTAGAAGGAATTTTGCCATACCGTAATGTAGAATCAAAGGAGAAGGAAAGGATCATTATTTCTACAAAGGAAAATGACAGAGAGCCACAAAAAATTTCAGAAAGCAATTTTGAGTTCCAGAGCCCTATTTTAATCCCAGGAAGACACAAAGTAAATTTTTTTAATAGGATCTAAAAAATGTTGGGTTTTATTTTCAAATCTAAAACTAAAATTATATGAATAATAAATTGGTCAAATGATTGCCATAGAGCAATTAATATATTAATATTATTATCATAAAGTAAGCAAATTATTCTTACTTTTTATGAAATACTATTCCTCTGCTGTTTTATATGTTACGATCTCATGATTTTAGGAATATTTTACCTACTTTATACCCAGTTCCTAGAGTTTTCAATCATTAATTCAAAGTGAATATACGAAAATCAGCTTCCAAAATGAAGGATAGAAGCCAACAGCTTGAAAGGAGCTACAGGATGCCCCAGCTCACCAGTTCATGTGGACAATTCCTAGTCACAACGCATTTCCCAAATCAGAGAGTTTCCAAATGCAGAGAGTTTCAAATACATTAAAAATGTAAAAAATCTATTTAATCTATTATTTAACCTATTTTCTGCCCTTTGTACCTTCAAGGTATTGCAAAAGAAAGTAACATCACTTGCTAGTGTTACACATGAGAAAAAAATTCTTCCCCGAGGTATTAAAAAGAAAGATTTTCAGAGTTGTCTGTGTTTTTAACTGATGGGTTTCCTTCAGAAAGAGATGAAGAAAATTATTTGCCTTATACTAATGAAAAAAAAAAAAAAAAGGACTTGTCTTATGCTACATGTCCATCACTGTTATACCTAGGAGAATAATTCCAGGAAATTTCTCAGAAATTCAAGATCACATAGACTTAAAGCAAGGGGATAGTGATGAGCTCATTCAATAGGTACTGCAAAGAAATAACTAAATATTCAGGCTTTTGCCAACTCAGAATAAACAGCAGATCAAGAATAATACAACTTCAGTTGATAGCTTGCTGTTTCATTAATTAATTAATTAATCATTTGGCCATGCAGGGTTTATATGATAATCATTTTTCTGGACAAAAGACTCATGAAATCAACAGGAGAGGCAAACTAGAACAGTTATAATCTGGAAATAAATATGGTTTATGGTTCCACTTACTGGTGGAACTACTGTATGGGACATCTCTGGAGTAATTCCAGTTCCACCCAACAGAGGGGAGCAATGCTCACATCACAACCGTACATCTCATTGTAAAGCACACATCTATGCAATCGTAATGACAATATGGATTCTTGTTAAATTGGTCAAATGATTGCCATAGAGCAACACACAAAATAGTTTATTTTTAAAATATTACAGATATCATCCAGCAGTCATGCACGAAGCATATTTTTTTTCTGCCTTTGTAAATTTGACACAAAACACACATTTTTAAGGAGAATATTAATGACGTATTAAGCTGTACTTAGTAGTACAAATCTCACATAGCAAAATCCTCAGATATTGCTTTTGAATAAGAAGAAATGGGTCTAATAGAACTAAAGTCTAATTTTCATTCTATAGCAATTCATCATACGATCCACACATCATCATATGTGATAAAAAATTACTCTCTCCTTATCAAATGTGCACAATGTTGAGTTCATAGATCATATAAAGGTATATATGACTTGGATTTCAAAGGAGTACTATTGTATTTATAGTATATAGTAGTATATATAATATATATATTATATATAGTAGTATATACTACTGTTAAACCAGAGTTTGTTGCCTTTTTCCAATAAAAATAAACAAGTAAGAAAATATAAGAGCACGCTACGTGCTTAGTAAAAACACCGATAAGGATGTCAATTGTTACTATGTATTTGCATGTACTACATCTAAACTAATTTCTAAGTTTATAAGAAAAGAGATGAATATAAGGTGGGGACTGACAAGCAGAGACTAATGCATAACTGATATTCCCAGCAACATATTGAGTAGAAATCACTGAAGCTTGCAATGCACTGTTACCTGCAAAAGAATGGGGAACAATGCTGAAGTTGTTATTGAAAACTGGAAAAAAAAAAGGAAAGAAAAACACAAAAAACCTCAACAGAACCCATGAAACAATCAGTGTGGATCCATTAGAGATTAAAGATCAAAAGATTCCCATTGCTGTATACTAGTAGAGTGCACTGTTGCAATAACACTCAAAGGAATTAAAAATATCAGTTATTTTCCTGTCTGTAAATTTTTCATAAAATAATATCCTATTTCCCTGCTAATAATGGTGTTTTCAATAATTTTCCAAAAGTAAATCTAACTAATAATAATGAAAACATACACACTGGCAGATTGATGATGGAGATATAGGTCATATAGAACAATGGTGGTGGTTCAGAATGGATGATCCAGCTTTGACAGATGGAAACAGGTCAGAAAAGTCTCTGAATGTCTTTAGGAAAAGAAACTGGGGTTTTAGAACTAGAAAGGACATCAAAAATCCTTTCCTTTCCTCTAAAAAGGACACGATTTGGAAATTACTTCCAATTTAAAATTAGTTCTAGCCCCTCAGAAGAGTGAAAAGGGAATAGGTACCACATCTCTTACCAGGGACGTTTGTTTTCTTTCTGTTAAACTGATTACCGTGATGTGAAAAATATTATCAGTTCCAGTTCACTTTTCCAAAATTGCCAAAACCATATTAATGCAAAAGAAGTATGCACTCAAACATAAATAATGAAACAAACTGATTTAAAAAAAATAAATTAAAAAATGACACAAACACAACCAAAGGTAGAGCGGACAATTCTGAAAATACTCTTCACTATCTGCCCACCTTTCTGAGTCCTCATTAAGATATATGGACTCAACTTGTAAATGCAATGCCCTAAAATATAGCCATTCTCAGATCATACACTTGGAATCAAGTAAAGTTAACATCTAGTAGGCTTTCTAAAGTTTCATAGCAGACTTTGCAAGTAGCTTATCTGGTTCAGCCTTTTAGAAACTTTTTTGCAAGTAGAGTTTTTTACCATCCAGAGTATTAATTTATATTGTCTGTGAATGACAGCTGTACCTCAGTTATCTAAATATTAGTGCCCTCTTTTTTGATTGCGAATGAAGAACTGTGATACTTGCAAGAATGTCCTCATTTTTTTCTTCCTATTTTTATTCTACACTTATATTTAGTCTACTTTTTTAGACCCAGTGCGATGCATGTGTAATAACCCATGAAAATTTTGCTTAAGATAATTAAAAGCCTGGGGTACCCACACATCCTAGGGAATGAAGCCAGTTATTTAAAGGACCAGGAGCGCAAGCATTCTTCTTTTGCATATAATCTAGTCATTAAAGTATTTGTAAGGAAACAGGGAAACTCCTCGAGTTCAATTCCCGCTTCAGCTTGATGGGCTGAACTTCAGCTCTTTCAGAAAATAAGTCTTCTTTCAGAAAAAGTCCTTCCCCAGAAAGAAAGCTGGGGAAGGACTTTTCGTAAGGGCAGTTAATGACAAAACAAGGGGAAAAAGGTTTAAGCTGAAAGAGGGGAGGTTTAGATTAGATATTAGGAAGAAGTTCTTCACTGTGAGGGTGGTCAGACACTGGAACAGGTTGGGCAGAGAAGCTGTGGATGCCTCCTCCCTGGAAGTGTTCTCGGCCAGGTTGGATGAGGCTTTGACCAACCTGGTCTAGTGGAGGATGTCCCTGCTGATGGCAGGGGGGTTGGAACTAGATGATCTTTAAGGCCCCTTCCAATCCAAACCATTCTATGATTCTATTTGCCAGAATTCATGGGCCTGAAGCGGAGCCATGTTTGCTAGAAGGAAAAGAAGGAGCACACAAGTTGGCAATCCAGCTTTGAAAAGATAGTACCGGGTTCTGATTTCTTTATTTGGGATTAATATTTTTTGTAACCAGACCATAGAAGAGGTATGAACCCTTCAAGATCAGTAACCTGAAGCTGGTCTAGAAATCAATTCTAGTCTTTACAGTCTACACTAGTCATTGTTGACAAGAGTATTTCAAAGACCTGAAAGCACAAGGACAAGAGGAAACAGCCTCAAGTTGCACCAGGAGAAGTTTCAGTTGTATACTGGGAAAAATTTCTGTACCCAAAGGGTTTTCAAGCACTGGAACAGGCTGCCCAGGGAAGGGGTGGAGTTACCATCCCTGGGGGATTTAAAAGATGCATAGATGTGGTGCTTAGGGACATGGTTTAGTGGTGGACTTGGCAGTGTTAGGTTTTTGGTTGGACTTGATGGTCATAAACGTCTTTTCCAATCAAAATCATAGAATGGTTTGTGGGGGAAAGGACCTTAAAGATCATCCAGTTCCAACCCCCCTGCCATCAGCAGGGACACCTTCCACTAGACCAGGTTGCTCAAAGCCTCATCCAACCTGGCCTTCAACACTTCCAGGGAGGAGCAGCCACAGCTTCTCTGGGCAACCTGTTCCAGTGTCTCACCACCCTCACAGTAAAGAATTTCTTCCTAATATCTAACCTGAACCTCCCCTCTTCCAGTTTCAAGCCAAAATGATTCTATGATTCTATCTACGGATACTAGATACAATATATTGGTGAGTAGCCTGGAATACACCCCAGAAAACAACACTTATGTTCTACCTAACAGCATACTCAAAGCATGAATATCTTCTGAAAAGAGTTCAAGAAGAGATTCAAGCTCAATTAAACCTACAGTAGACAAAATCTCTGCTTTTTATTCTTGGTTGCCTAATCATACTCTGAGAAGACTGAAGAGAAGACCTCTCTGAGCTCTACCGTATCTTCAGTGTTTTAAACCTCCCCAAAAGACTGTTAGAAATACTACCTAAATTAATATAGGTTATCAGCTTCAGCACTTTTTTCAATTTCTAGTTGAACTTTTCTAACATTTCCTACTAAAAGCTATTTTTATAGGGCAAGTAAAAATGAAAGAAAAAATAATCACACCCTGTGTGACTGCACAGTTGTACAGGAACTCATGAGGCAATCTCGCCATGGAGCAGCTAATTGTGCTGTAGACATGCTTAACATGTCTGGCAACACAGGACCAGGGCAGAGAGTTCAGAACACGTGGTATAAAATAAAATCTGGACCGTATTTTACTCATGTATTCAGCAACGTAAGGAAATCCACAAGAGTTGTACCGAAGTCCTGAGTGCAAAGAATAACAATAAAAGCATGTGTCTACGAACAAAAAATTAACAGAACTTTCCAAGCCATTCAAACAACTAATTTAAAGGACAATCTACATGCAGCAAAATTTCAGTGAAGCATTAAAGAAGGAACTTGATTTTTGCTATAAAAATATCTCTATAAATGTGAAACTTCAAACTAAAAAACCCCATGATTTTCCTCCTTTCTTCAAATGCTCTCCAGAAATAAAACGTAGTCTTTGGCTGAGATCCAGTATAACAAGGCCAAGTTTCAACTTGGGAAGCAAATTTGAGTACCCAAGCAATTGAAAACCCCTAAAAAAACCATAACCCAACAAATTATCCTGTTATCAGACCTCAGAAATGGAAGTTCAGAGAAAATCATGTTTGTGACACACCTTTGTCCAAGACTGGTTTTAGTGGTTAAAAGAACTGTTAAATTCTCTCAGGAAGAATTTCAGAACTCTTCTTTTCAGATCATTCTCCACATTTTCCCTGATACAGTTCCCTCAACCCGTGTCCCAGAACTCACAACTGGTGAGTTACAGCTCCTGACACAATCATGCGGAGAGATTCATTCCACCACATCCAGCTCTTCATCTCTTCTCTTGGCAGATGTTGCATGTTATTATCTCCAAAGTCTGTATTTTCCCAAACCTAGATCATGCAAATCCAGTCATGAGGTGAGAACTCACACTCTACTGACTTGTTAGTTGAAAAAGGAGCTGGAATACTTGAAACACATGTCCCTAAACTCCGACACAATACCAATTTTGAATGACATTCAGGATTATTATTTTTCTGTTGCTGCCAAGAAGTTTAACACAATTTGTGAATGCTTGGAAAAGGCATTGCTGTTTGCTTTTTATTCATATTTATTCATTAGAAAAATCAATATTAATCAAAGTAAAGAAAATGAACATATAGTTCTGGAAACCAGTTCTAGAACGAGATAGAAACTTGCAGTCTCCTTAATTTCTATGCTAAAAGAATAAGCTGGGCAGAGAAAGAATACTTCATTTACAAACATTCATTCAACTCTTTGCTTATCAGCTAAGGTAGTCAAGAGAAATGCCATTATACAAAAGTGATATTTGCTCCAGTAGCAAAGGGAATGAGAACAGAACATTTTATAAACACCTCCAAGGAATTGATAAGGGATGACTGTAGTTATCTGCATCAGAGGTGCAGACAAGAAGCTTCTCGCCCATTGCTAATGCCATAAGCTACCCAATCACTCCATCTATAATGACACCCAGAGGAAAATATTTTGAGGATAAAGCTTTGGTGGGTTTTTTTTTGGTTGTTCTTTTTTTAGACATATGCCATACTCCACATACTTCCAAAACATACAGCAGAGAGCTTCTTCCTCCTAAATACATGCTGGAAAATAGTTTTTAAGGAACAACTAAATGAATTTGTGTATTCATAATTCAATTGATTCCTGACTGGTCACCTCTTTCAAAGGCTCAGAGTTACTATTATCTAGAAAATTTATTTTACTTTAGGTGAGACTTCTGTCTTTTTGTAAAAGGAGGATTCAAGTTTGTATCTTCCTTAAGTTCCAGTTGATCAGACAGTGGCACAGTGACAAATGTAACTTTCCTGTAGTCACAAATACACTAAAAAATACAGCATACCTGGATTGTTACCTTGACTGACTTTTTTTCTATGTGTGACTGACATTCTCAGAAATAAAATAATGATTGAGCTAGTCCACAGGTTTATTGATTTTTTGTATCACACATACAGGTAACAGTTCTTATTCCCACCCTAAGAAATATGCATAGCTGATATACAAAGGCTTAAACCTTAAATTAGAGTTGACTTTGGGGTGAACTTCCCAACCTGTATCACATCACCATAAAATACGACCGTGAGACTTTTCCTCCTACAATACCAAAATAGAAGCTTCCTGGACACATCTCAGATCCTGCCCAGATCTGGGATGTGCCTGAGTGAAGGGGAGCCAACCCAGCAGATGTTCCCATGTCTTTCTCTTTATGTGATTTGTTTGTTAGATGGTATAAAAGCAGGACCCTCTCACAGCAAGGATGGAGACCTCACCTACAAGTGGACGCACTGTGTAGGACTTCCCAATTGCCAGGGGAAGGCTCTCCAACCCTGCACTGTGACGAGGCTCCCCAGCTGATGCACGGATCTGGATGATGCTCAGTATTTGGGCAGTTGATGATGAATCTTCCTTACTCAATAGAGTTAATCTGTGTAGGAATTATTAGGTGCATTACCCTGTTTAACTCTGTACCTTGCTTATTCACCTTTTTGCCCTGTTTTAGAGTAAAATAAGTTTGTTTCGGGTGTCAAGCTGGTGTCTGTGTCCTTTTTGCTAACCCTGTCAACTGGCAAAACAATAGCAGAGAAAGACTGTGTTGTACTGCAGCCACGGCAGGGTTATTTAAGCAAATGAAAATGTCTCCTTAAGAGCTGGTTTCTTTCTGGGCTCATTCGCCTCAGCGAGAAATAGAGCTAATGCTACGGTCTTGTGAGTGCTTTATGCATTCTGACAAACCAAACGAGGTTTGGCAGGAGAGGCTCTAGGCAGCATGGAACTGCTGCAATTTTACATCTCATTGATTACCACAATGGGAATTGAAAAGAGTTCTCTCTGCTTTCTACATGATATCAAAAATACTGCTGCAGACCTCAGAAAAATCCGCGGGTCCTCCAGGAGAGAGAAAATGAGGGAAAACAACTTTGTACAACGTTGTTTCCTCCTGACCTTTAAGAAGGCTAATAATAAAGCAATAAGGTGACACACAGTAAAGCATGTCGTTCTGTGAGTAGTTCTGCAGTAGGTTACACGGAACAAAAGGGCAGTTGAAGGCCCCGAGGCTTTGGGGATATGCTGATTTTGTGATAAGTGCATCCTGCGTACAGCTAGCATGACAAAGGGTATGTGGGGATGCACGTGGCACAACAAGAAATATTGAAAGAACAAGGACGTGACAAAGGTGGTAAGAAAATTAAGATGTATTATTACTGTCACATCACCTCAGTCATTGACTGGATTGATGTTTTGAAGAGGCTTTCTATGAAAACCTCTATGGGAGGAACTTTGGACAAGGGCAGGGAGTGACAAAACAAGGGGTGATGGCTTTAAACTGGAAGAGGGGAGATTGAGACGAGATCTGAGGAAGAAATTCTTTGGCGTGAGGGTGGTGAGACACTGGCCCAAGTTGCCCAGAGAAGCTGTGGCTGCTCCTCCCTGGAAGTGTTGAAGGCCAGGTTGGATGAGGCTTTGAGCAACCTGGTCTAGTGGAAGGTGTCCCTGCTGATGGCAGGGGGGTTGGAACTGGATGAGCTTTAAGGTCCCTTCCCACCCAAACCAGTCTGTGAAATGTTCAGAGGACTAATTATTTTTGTTGCTATCATACAAAAATCTCAAGTCTTTCCTCTTTCCACATCTTCAGTGACTTTGTTTTTGCTGGCTCCAGCAGTTCCCATCCACAGGACGTTACCATTTTATCAGGGACAGACTCGCATTCTAAGCACAGCAAACCAACCCCAAAAACCAGACAGAATAATCTGTAGTGACAGCAGTAGAAGTCTGTTCTACTCAGAGATTTCAAGTGACATATGTAGTACCATGTGGTAAGCAAGCTGTGACAGTCACTAACCCTTGGAGGTGCCTAGCAACCTTCGGTAACATTCAGTGGGAAGAGAAGATTTTCAGCAGTCTACAGAATTAAATTCCTAATAAAAGTGTTTACTCAGGATCAATCCTAGCAGCCCTCAATGCTCCCTAAAATCAGGTAGGTGAAAGCATACTTAGAAGAGAAGAGCAAGTCCTTAGCTACTTACAGCAACCACAGTGTCAAAACCAATTTAAGAAGGAAATCTCTGTACTAAAAATAATGTCAGTTTTATAGAAGTTCCAGTGGATTGGTCACCAAACTGGGAACCTAAAGATCAAAGATCCAAACTTCATCATTCCTTTCTGATATTTTAACTATATTATGTCCACAGACAAATCCCTATACCAACTCTATATGTGCACATTAATTCAGATACCTCTTCAACACGTATACCCTATAAGCAACAATTAGTATAACACGCAGACATAAGCAATAGTTTGAAACAGTGCAAAAATTGACAACCAAGTTTCAGCAGCTTAACAACATCTGTGTCTCTCCCACCAGAAATATCCAGTTAGAAGAAGCTAGATACAAAAATTAAATACAAGCACTCCCAGTGACTCCCACTACAACCTACTGGGATCTATGGATCAGGTCAAAGTAGGTCTGCACGACAAAGAAACATGCCGACCGATGAAAGCAGCAAAACTCAAATGACACTCAAATACCACCAAGCAGCAGTAAGAATGAAGCTCTTGGATATGTGAGGGAAACTGGGAGTTTGATCAGTAGCAGAACAGAGAAATCCAGGAAAAGCAGATCCCTCTCACCATGTGCTGGTTTCACTGGGCTGCAGCTGATACAGCCACCTGCTCACTCCTCCCACCCCCAGGGGATAGGGGACAGAATGGGGGGCAAGGGTAAGGAGACTCGTAGGGGGACATAAAAACAATTTAATAATGGAAATAAAAGAAAACTTAAAATAATAATAATATTAAAATGATGATGATGATGATGATGATGATGATGATAATAATAATATTAATAATAGAAATACAGTAAGCGAGTGATGTCCAGAGCCACTGCTCACCACCCGCCCACCAAGCCCGGCCCGTTCCCAGATCACGATCCCGGAGGAGCGACAATCCCGACCCAAAACCGCAATCCCGGGAGAGCCAGAGCCCGAGCGAAAGCCAGAGAGAGCAAGAGAGGAAGAGCCCCTCATGGATCTCCTGCCCATGGGGGACAGGAGATGGAACAGCCCCTGGCAGAGCCCAATGCCCATGGAGCTGATCCATGGCAATATTCCTCACCCCTGAGATCTTGCGCTTGCAGACGGACAAACACAAAGTCCTTCAGTGCCAGGGACACAAATGCAACATGGGGATGTTCTCAGCGTTTCTCTCCTGACAAATCCCAGCTGAACCCAAACCCCAGCGCTGGTCCAGCTGCTGAACAGAACCAGCTCTGGCCCAGCTACAAACCAGGACACACCCCAACAGCAGCTTTTGAGAATTTAGGGAGTGTCTGTTCCCTGTCTGAGAAGGGCAGGATAAAAGCAACAGTCCACTTAGAAATAATCTCATCCATCATCTTAAAGACACAAAAAAGCAAGAATAAATTGGAGTTAAAAAAAACCTCTTGGATTTCTTGATCCTGTGATATAAAGCAAGACAAAAGACCCAGAGAAACAGTGATGGGCCAAGTCTCCTGATTCCAGCTGAAAAAACTTAATTAAAGTTAAGAGCAAAAGTAATGTGCTAGCCAAAACCAGCAAGCATTTACTTTTCCTTGTTCTCATCTACTGGTTATTGGTCTGCTGAAGGGTTTCATTCCCTTTAATTCCAACTGTAACACTAATGGAATAATTATCATGCTTGGGTTATATATACAT
>NW_010310082.1:0-21086 GCF_000700745.2 Antrostomus carolinensis | reverse complement strand
AAAAAAAAAAGAAAAAACGACACAAAAATTGAGATTGGATGGGTCAAAAGTGTTTATTCTACTTCTAACCCTGTAAGTCGAGGGTCAGAGCTTGCAGTCCACTGGCATTTAGATGGGTGACAAAGATCTAAAGTGAATAAACAATGAAAAATAGTGGGGGAAGAAAGGTTTGGTGAGCATGAAATTAATTCCTTTGACAAGTATAATGATCTCTATAACCTCAGTTTCATGGTCGAGCATTTTTAGTATAATTAACTTTCTGTAATAAATGTGAGGAATTCCCAGACCATGTGTGATGGAAATAATTTTTTATAAAATGCATACTTCACCTCATAATCAGAGGCAATTAAGAGGGTAACTATTTTAATACACAGGGGCTTACAAATATTTAATAACTTAAATGTAAATAAACTCAAATAAAAAAAATAATAATCTATTTTTTGTTTTCTTCTGATTCTCTTGAGAGATTATAATATACACTTTTTTAGGAGTAGAAATGGAAGGTTTAAAAAAAAAAAATATATATCTTTTGACTGTTTCAGCTCTTTAATGTATTGACCACAATGTAATTAATGCTAACTAAAATAGATCCCTCTAGCATTTTACTTATTAGCTATAGACTGAAAGTAAGATCAAAAGGAAGGTGCTGACTGATATACTGGGTAATATGACCTTGACACTGGTAAGTGTCATTCTGTATTATTCACCAGCACCTACATCTAATAACAAAAGGCCTTTTCTTTTTTTTAACTCTTTTTTTGTTACACAGAATCACAGAATGTTAGGGGTCGGGAGGGACCTCAAAAGATCATGGTCTTTATTTACTGGTCTTTATTTTCTGGTCTTTATTACCTGGACTTTATTTTCTGACATTCACTCATCTTATGACTTGACTATAATCCAACTGCTCAATATCTGAGTTACCTGCGTCCTATTACCTGGAATCTCAGTTCACCTCTGCTGGGGTCTGAGGCTGAAATACTGATGACAAGAAGAAAAACTCATCCAAGTATCTATTACTTTACTACAAGACAAATAGCAAATAGCTCAGAAAGCCGAAGGCAACTATATGTAGAAGAAATTATAGAATTATTGATACAACTGGAAACCTACCTGAGGCTAAATGAGTGATAATAATGTATTTTCTTCCTATGAAATGTTTTAGATGGATTAAATAATTATGTATAAAATAATGATACATTCTTACCCAGTACCATGAGTCAATGGGAGTACTCCCTATAGACTGGGCAAAGGGTGGGACATGTGGTGTGCTGGAAAAATAGAATCATAGAACCATTTTGGCTGGAAAAGACCTTTGAGGTCATCAAGTTCAACTGTTAACCCAACGGTGCCGAGTCCAACACTAAACCATGTCCCTAAACATTACATCTGCACGTCTTTTAAATACCTCCAGAGACTGTGACTTCACCACTTCCCTGGGCAGCCTGTTCCAATGCATGACAACCCTTTGGTGAAGAAATTATTCCCAATATTAAATCTAAACCTCCCCTGGCACAACTTGCGGCCATTTCCTCTCATTTTATTGCTTGTTACTTGTGAGAAGAGACCGACTCCCACCTCACTATTACTGCCGTTCAGGTGGTTGTAGAGAGCAGTAAGGTGTCCCCTCAGCTTCCTTTTCTCCAGACTGTTGATGTTGTTTGTGCTTGTATGAGTGTTTGCCTGTGTGTCTGGTCATGTGTATTTGTGCATATATGTATTGAATGCATGCATTTTTGTGTCTGCCTATCCAGAACACATGCTCAGAATGACTCCTGGCTGAGGCTGGGAACAGGGAGCTGTGGCATCCTTGCATTTGCTGGTCTTCCAGATTCCACAATTGGTAAAAGAAAGACTTTGATTCATCAAGAGTTATAAAACAGGTTTAAAAAAAAATATAGGACAATTTCAAAACCTGTTTTCTGTTATCTATTTGCTAGGGTTTTTTTCTTCCTTATGTAACATGAAAGTTTATGCTTTATGGAGGTTTAGATCTTTTAGATTCCCCTTAGTTCTTTAGGAGTGGAGATGTTTTTATACAAATTATCTATAGAAAACAGATGTTAACAGTTCTTGGAGCCCTGTAGTATAGCACTTCCATTCCTCATAACAAACTATAAGCTTTGTGCTGAGTTTGTAGGACCTCAGGAATGTGACTTGTCAGGCTTGCTCTGACTGAACTTTTACTGACCTGATTGAGCTTCACTTTTATTGGTTTAACTATCTATTATTTTCCTAACAGACCAGTTCTGTGACCGCAAGTACTTTGTAATACTTTTGTTTATATCTGTGTAGTACGACTGCAGTTTTATATAAAGAGAAGTAACAACCACTTATTCCATGTAGAATCAGATATTTATGACTAACACAATGATGTAGTGTAGAGAAATGCAAGCCTGGCGGGATTGCAGAGGCCTTGAGAAATGGGTGACACAGGACATGCTACAGAGGATTACAGGCAGAAGAAGAGAGACCTGGAGCAGCTAGAACAAGTCCAGAGGAGGGCAACCAGGATGATCCAAGGGCTGGAGCACCTCTCCTATGAAGACAGGCTGAAAGAGTTGGGGCTGTTCAGCCTGGAAAAGAGAAGGCTCCGGGGAGATCTTATAGCAGCCTTCCAATACCTGAAGGGGGCCTACAAGAAAGCTGGGGAAGGACTTTTCATAAGGGCAGTTAATGACAAAACAAGGGGAAATGAGTTTAAACTGAAAGAGGGGAGGTTTGGATTAGATATTAGGAAGAAGTTCTTCACTGTGAGGGTGGTGAGACACTGGAACAGGTTGCCCAAGGAAGTTGTAGATGCCCCCTCCCTGGAAGCGTTCAAGGCCAGGCTGGATGAGGCTTTGAGCTACCTGGTCTAGTGGAAGGTGTCCCTACTGATGGCAGGGGGGTTGGAACTGGATGATCTTTAAGGTCCCTTCCAATCCTAACCATTCTATGATTCTATGATAAGAGATGGGCACAGACTGACATTAGAGGCAGCTCACCCATGGTCAGTTAAAGAAATGTAGACCTGGAGCTGGACAAAACTGTGTTTAGGGGTAACAAGGAGAATGAAGCCATATCTGACAGACCATATTGTGTACCATACACAATACATTTGGATGTAATGTGGAGCTGCAGACAGACAAAGAGCATGTTAGCAAACATCTGAAAATGGACACCAGGTGCATCCTAGAACAAGGAAGGGAAAATCATCAACATGAACATTGTATTCCTCTTGGAGAAGGACTCCAGAGGTTGACTATTCATTGTAGCATCCTCCCAACCAATCACCACAAGAAGGTAACTGCCAACCTTGGGACCCAGAGGAGCAGGAGAAGGGTGAGCCCAACACCAGGACAAGGAGTAGAGAATAAGAAGTGTATGTATAACTCTTTTAACTGCATAATTCTGTCTTTTGGCTGTAACATTTAGATCTCAACAAATGTTGTTTCCTGGATTTAACTGTTGAAATTTCACTTAGTAAAACAATAAATTATTTTGTTTATACATGTATAAAAATATGTGCTTATTCTTTTCCCATAAACAAGATTTTGAGCGTAACATTCTCCCATGAAAGTTACTGAAATTACTGAATTATACTGGCTGAAATGAAGTCTGTATTGTGCCCAAAACAACGACATATGATTTTGAAAAAAACTGAACCAAAGAATGAAAGAGAATTAATATTTTAAAAAGCCCTGTGAGATATGTAACAGTAACTGAAGAAGCACTCTAAGAGAAATATTTCTCATGTGGTGCATCACTGATTTTACATTTGATCTAGAGGCAAGATTTCAAATTCATCTTTAACTAGGCATCAATTTTATACACATAATTTTGTAGACACAAATAACTACAGACACATTTTATGCTTGCTATGATATAAGGAACCAAAATCAACTAAGTGGCTCATGTAAAACATAGCAAAAAATAATACAAATATAAATGGAGAAGGTAATAACCACTGAGCCATGGATAAGCGCAAGTTTATCTCATTCAGACCTTTTAACAGTGTACACTTTCACCTGAAGACAAAAGCTGCCCGTGTTTTCAAAATAATTGCTGGTGGCAGGAGATTTAAGTCACCATTTCTTATCTGAAATGCAGGCACTAATAATGTGCGCACTCTCCACCTATTGTAACACAAAGTAAAAATGGGTAAGTAAGTGAAACGCAGAAGGCACTAATAATTTCTTTAGACTAACATATTTCAATTCATATTTTGGTTGTTTAAGGGCATGACAAAAGGAGTTATTCAGGCTCAGCTAAAAGCTGGTAAGGTTTTATGAAAAGATGAAATTGCTTCATTGAATGTCCCTTCTTGATCACTTGTCTTCATCTGATCATGTCCTTAATATTTGTTAACCTTAACAGGTCTCCATGTAAGTGGCAACAACTGATTTTGTTTTGAGACACCTATTCAGTCCCAGTCCCAGACCAGGACTCATTTGTTTTGGGTTTTTCGGTTTGGTTGGGTTTTTTTGTTTGTTTGTTTGTTTGGGGTATTTTTGTTTTTTGTTTTTTTTTTTTTTTGTGTGTGTGTGAGGACGTTGTCTGAAGGGAGACATGATTTAGTGAATTGGCTGATTTGTCAACACAGGCACCTCATGCCATTTGAGATGCTCTTGCTTCCAGCTGTCAATTAGAGGATGAGTAAAGTGTCTTCCCTAAATCATGTTTTGTCTGCCAGCCCATGTGAATGCCTCAGATACACCAGAATACCTCTTAGTGTACCTAAAAATTTAATTACATACTTCTGTATAGGCACCTGACCTACTCCTACACTGTCTCAAATCATTTAAAATGTGAATAAATGACAACTGACAATGTCAGGATAAAGCCTTTAGAAAGTTATTTCTGGAGATAAATCCTAATTGGGATCTCAGTTAAAACTCTATGCATTAGGAAAGATGCCAGTGAAATCACCAAAATTATGTCAATAAGACGAGGATTAGACCTTGGAACTCTAAAGAATTAGTTTTCAGGATATTTTCCTTTATGGGCTGCTTCAGTGTTTTGTGTTTCTCAATGCCATCACATTGCTCTGAATCATAACACATTTAAATCCCTTCTTCTTGCAAAATTTTCAAACAAACAATTCTTTTTCCTGCTCTCTTTCTCTCCAGAAATACATCTACATATATTTTTCAAGGCTATTATCTGCCTCTGCTTTCAGAGGCCTGTTAATCTTTTTTTGCTATTGAACTCATTCCCTTTCAAAAGTGGTCTCTGCAGGATATTACACACCAAAAGAAGAAAAGAAAACTCACATCACATATAGTCACCTACTGGTAAGAAAAATGTGAGTGTCATCAGCTGGGTGAATGCTCTTTGTCAGGCAGCTTTTACTATACTAGGTGATGTCAGTGTCAACAATTCAAACTTGTATGTGGGTGGTCAGGTGAACATAAATATACTTTCATAACCCCCCAAGGCAAGCTCGAAGGAATCACCCTAGATGTGTACTAAGAGTCTGAAATATCTGCATGAGTGCCTATTCTTGCTGTAGTGCTGAGACAGGGGTTAAACAGACTTGAGATGCAAGTATGGTGTTATCTTTTGCATTATTATTGTTGTTATTACTATTACTATACCTATCCTAATAATCCCTCAAGTGCAAAGGAAAAATCAAACCTGAGTTTTATACCAGTCTACATATACAAAATAAGACCCAAATTTCCAAAAGAAGACCCAAGTTTCCAAACTTTATCCTTGAATAATATAAGAGAGAAAAATATGTGAAAAAAGAAAACATTAGTAATTCCCTTTATATTCTGCAGTCAACAACAAAGAATCTCAGTGTTTAAGAACTTGAAAAAAAGTGAAAAAATATATCTGAAACATATGTGAAAAAATATACAACATGATTGGGAAAGGAACACTCTTCTATCAGTCTGCTATAGACTAAGATGAGACAAACCTCATGCCCATTACAACTGAAAAAACTTCATTGTTAGATCAAAAAGATTTTATTTATTTTATTTTATTTTATTTTATGTTACTGAATCTCTTATTAGGAACCTGGACATTAGAGTTCTTACCCATCTGGTCTAATAATAAAGCATTTTCTCCCTGAAGCATAAACACTTAGGCTCACTCCTTTTTTCTCCATTTTTGCCTGAAGCCATGAACTGTGATAAAGTACATAGAAAGGGATTTTGTCTTTTCTTTTTCAAATGTGGCAGATTGACATTAACATGTGCACCCTAGTCCACATGCATGGATTCATGTAAATTTTCATACATTAAACTCATTAGTAACTAACTTGATAGTGAAAGGCACAACAATTTTCAGCAGTGCAAAGCACCTGGAAAACTGAATGTTGAGCAAAAATAGAACAAACAAAAGACAACTTCATATGACAGTCAAGTTAACAAAAATACAGTGTGTGACCTACTCCCCACTGAAAACAGTAGCTGATCTTCTGTCAAAGTCAACATGGTAACAATTTTGCTTGAGGCTGACCTTGTATTGCTATCTAATCCTTATTTTGTCATCCTTATCCCTTTTCATTCATGCGGTGTCACATTGGAATTACTCCTTCCTAAATATTTTAGTGCTGTTTAGTTAGTCACTACTTTGAAATTGTGAATTGTGATCATCTAGAAGAGATTTTTTATTATTATTATTATTTTTTTTTACTTGTTCTGTTTTTCATTCCAGTAATACATATCTCCTCATATACTTAGGAAACAGTTCTTGGGGAAATCTTAGCACAATATATCATTCCAAAACAGAGAAGTTGTTCTTCTGGCTATCTGTCCTAGAGGCTGATATAAAATTTTTGACTTCTCTGTCAAGACATCCTAAAGGGCCTTGTGAGTGTGTTTGCTTCATTCTAAATGTCATAGCACACCTGGATGGGCCAGATTCTCAGCTGGCACCAGCAACCTTAACTCTCCTGAAATCAATGAACCTGTATTCATCTATGTCAACTAGGAATTAGAAAACCACTCCTTCCAACAGTACAGATTTGAGAACAACAACATCAACAGAAACAGGTATTTTTTTTTTATATCTTAAATAAGTCTCTGTATTAAAAACCATATATTTGCTGTCTATATTAAAAGTAGGAATGTATTTTAGCCTCATCACAAAACTCATTGAGCCAACAACAGCTGAGAGTCCATATTGGATATGAGTCTGCCACACAAAAGATGTTTTAAATAAGCAGGAGTGGTGCAGAATGTTGTGAACGAGTATATTTCAATAATTTTGTATGTGCCTTCTACAGTAACCACCTCAAAATATACATAAACCTTAGACGGCTTTTTCTTTCAATGAACTTTAGGCAAATTCTTCGAGGAAAAAAAAAGAAAAATGCTTATCTTGAAAAGAAGTGCACAAAGTTAGATAGAAAAAGGGTGACAAATGCTTTTAATGGAAGGGAAACTGGCTTAGGGACATCTTGTCCCTTGCACCAAGCACTTGCTAAGTGGTTTTAAGTCAGTCACTGTGACCAGGAGAGATTCTGGAGTCAGGAAGGAAAAGAAGAAAATTATATGGTGAGAAAAGTGTCCCAAAAGCACTTGAAAATGATGTAAATTAATGCTGAAAGCTTCAGTAATAGCCCCGGCCAACATATCCTTCCACTTAGCCACTCAGAAGAGAGAAGTCTTTACATCACCATGGTTTTTTAAGCGTCATGTTTGATAATAATGAGGAACTGCAGGATTTACTGAAAAAGCATAAATTACATCTCAGCTGTGTAGAGGAAATATGGCCTTGTTCTGAATTGCATCCTGCAAGGACCATAACTGTGTAAATTGTGCAAAATGCTTAAATTAATCATGGTTGTGGAATCTGGTTTAAAGCCCCAGAATGCTTTAGAAGAGATCCTGAAAAATTTAATCATCACTAACTCTGAAGTATGTGCAAATAGAAGAGGGGAAAAGCAGCATCTCCACCCTGATATCTGTGTAGATATCACAACACAGTGCCAGGCAAAGGTGTCTGAATGACTTTCGAACTAGCTCAACCAGAAGCAGCAGTAGGATATTGGTGTAGTACCTCACCCAGAGAAACTAAAACCTGCAAAAGTGTTTCAGGACATGGGATTATTTAATTCAACTAAACTGCCTCTGGCATCCCAGATAACAAAACAGGTTCAAGTGTATTGCCTATGTCTATTACCTACAGCACATTATGTGCGTATAGCTCCAGAATTAAAGAATTGTTTTTTGTTTTTTTTTTTTCCAAATATATATATAAATATGAGTAAAATTACACAATGGATGTGAAAAAAATGTTAACATACTCAACAACTCAAATAGATTTTCTCAGTATAGCCTCAGTAAAAAAAAAAAAAAAAAAAAAAGGTCGACATAGTACAAAGTGTAATGTGAAATCCCATCTCTACAATGTAAATGAAAAATCTGTAATATCAAAGTCTCATCTGCTATCACCAATAAGCATAGTTCCTAAGAAGTAAATTAGAATAAACATGATGAATGAGGGAATTCATTTTTTTTTTTTCCCTGATTCAATATTAGAAACCAGTATTGTTAAAGTTCTTCTTTTTCTTTATAAAAAGAAAATGGAAAATAATAAAATAAAATAAAATAAAATAAAATAAAATAAAATAAAATAAAATAAAGTGGAAAATCAAGTAATCAAGTTTTAAAAGTATTTGTTTTGTTTGTTCTCCTGGAACAGTGGGAGATGAGCCTGGCCTTGATTACCAGAGCTGGTGAATTCAGCAAGCACCAAGGAGTGTTGATGACTGTGGTATGGGAGCAGATAAAACACAAAACTCAGAGAGGCGATGGTTGTTGGTGGCTGGTGAAGCCAGGAAGATAAGCAACCAGCAAGGCTGGTACAAAACTATCTAAAAAAAAAAATAAAATGTCAAAAATAAAATGCTCCATTTATGGAGAACAAATGAATATGTTTAAGGGTTAGACTTTTCTGAGCCTGGACAAGAAACTAAGAGTGGACTGAAACTGAAGCAGGGGGAAATTACAGAATGAAATAGTGCTTAAAAAAATTTAGTGGCAACCTCAAGCAACAGAAAATGTTTCATGCTTCTCTGAATTGAGTCCCAGAGGAAGAGTCAGGTTCCTTACATATTCTGCACAAGGAAGGGATAGCACAGGTTTATACCAAAATCAGGAGGTAGAGATTCTACAGTTAAAGTATATTGATATCCAGTCACTTCAATACAGTGAGAGAACTCAGCCCTATATACTAATGTGCTAATAATATAGTGAATTATCATTTCCATTTTGCAGCAAGAGAGCAGAAACAGTGAAGTTAAGCACCCAAATTCAGACCAATAACCATATCCAGACTGCTAGTCTCTTAATGACAAGACCAATGCCTTAATCACTTTTCTTCCCTGATTTCCATTTCTCCATATGCCACATTTTATGACCATAATCAAGTCCCTTGACTTATATATATAATCATTTAACCATCCATCATTTAAAATATTTGCTTCACAAAGGCTGCCGGAGACAAACATTCCATGAATCATTAAATACTTTCATTGAAAATCACTCTAAACATGACTATTTTTATTAGCTGTATTAATAATAATTAGTAATGGCCATTAGATCAGACATTTGTAGTGCTAATGATTCTTTTCACTAAAAAGCATCTGTCTTTTAGAGAAAAACTTTTGAATGTTAGTTGTCAGGTGGTCTTAATGACATACATTTATACTGAGGTTATAATGGACCATAAAGTTCCTTAAGATGCTAAATCTTCAGTCTAGAATGTTACACTTATATAAGCTTTTTATTTCCAAGACAATCTTAAGACAGTAAAAATAAGTGCTTAATAAGTGATAAGCATATAAATGTGTTTCTTGCTTTCTGGAAACCTATAAGAATGTACCACTCATTAAAACCAAGTCAGTAATGTGTAATAAATAAAGCTCAGGTATTAGATAAACTCTAAGAGAAAGCATAAAAAGTTTTTTTTCTCCTCAAACATGGGCATAGACCACTGAACAGCAATATAAATACATAGAGGGATTAGAATGTAAGTGCCCTGTGGAACAGGACTTGGTTTTTTAAATATGATTTCCTCTGTCCAAATAAGCTCCAATTTTGTATTGCAGCAAGCAAACTTCTCCTTTAAGCACCATCAATAAAACTTCCAGCTGACCTTTTCACGCCTTCTATAAGGAAGCTAAATGTTACTTGCTTTTCACATTCAATAAAAACTATTACTGTGTTCTAGTTCAGTGCATATCTGTGTCATCATGGGGGGAAGTCACTTTGCACTGTGTGGTAATCTTGCCTTTAAAGTTCATTTCCAAGGTTTGGGGTTGCTAAATCTATCACCTTGGTTTATTCATGAGCCCCACGTGTTGTGTGACAAAGTAACTTGGAGTTCATCTAAAGGTTTTCAGATGTTTGGGCCTTCAGATCTATTTGTCACAGGTTTTCCATTTTTTTAAAATAACCAAAAACAACCAGAGGATATTCTGCATTTAGCCTAATGCCAAACAGAATGACATTGAGTTTCAAAAAAATTGATGGTTATTCTGGACAGAACTTTAACCAGCACAAATTGATACAGTAGCACTGTCCTCCATAAAGCTATATTCAATAGCTAAGAATAACTGGACACTTCTAATGTGTCTCTGAATAATGATCTCAGTCAACATTTTCAGTGACTGGAGTCAAGTTATGGAGTATGAAACTTCCTTGGGTAAAACCACTAACTGTAACTTCCTCATCAGATTTTCTTTAGATAAGCTCCTCTATTAACCTCCAGAGATCTTAATGAGCAATACTTTGCATGTGAACAACTTTCTAAGCAGACTACTCATGGATGTAAGAACACTACTGTTTTTTCTTATTTTATTTTATTTTTTTTTAATCCCAGCAGCCAGCCACAGCAAAGTACGGCTGAAGGCACAAAGAGTTAAAAGATAAATCATAGAATCATAAAATCAAAGAATGGTTTGGGTTAGAAAGGACCCTTAAAGCTCATTTAGTCCAACCACCCTACCATGGGCAAGGACATCTTTCACTAGTCCAGGTTGCTCAAAGCCCTATCCAACCTGACTTTGAACACTTGTAGTGATGTGGCATCCACAACTCTGGGTCACCAGTTCCAACATCTCACAGTCCATAACATAAAAATTGTATCTACCTTCTTTCATTTAAAAACTGTTGCCCCTTGTCCTGTCACTATAGGCCCTGGCAAAAAGTCTCTCTCCGTCTCTCTTATAAACCCCATTTATATATTGAAAGGACAAAATAAGGACTCCCTGGAGCCCCACAGGGACAAGGTAAACAAAGCTTTTGCATTCACTGAAGCCAGGATTCTTCTCATATGGACCATTAGATTGTAGATATCTATTTTTCAGCTAGTTGCCCTAGATTCTCTTTATACCAATGAAAAGTGCCTTTAAACATACCTAGTTTTGATGTGTATTTTTGGCCGAGATAAATAATACTCTAGAATTGCCTATATCTCTCAGGCACTTTAAGAGAAACCATTATAACTCTCTCCCACACTGGAAGCTCTTCCTTTTTATCCCTTAGTCCTTGAAGGTGGGTTTCAGAAAAGTTAGAACTATGGAAAAGTCTCTCCTTTACTGGACTTGCCAAATCCTCCTTCTGCTCTATAGCAGGAAGTCTTTTAGAACTGTTTGTTTGAAGTTTACTTTAAGGAGGCCTTTGACAAAGTTTGTGCAATTACAGTATTGCTCAAAAGGTGTTGTGCATTAAAATAACTTGGGTAAACACTGAGAATACATATTTCAGGTTCTTAGGACTATGTAGAGACATCCTGGCTTATGTTCTCCTAAAATATCATCCCTTCATCATTCCTTGAAACATTTGGAAATTGTTTCTGTGGTACATGACATGCAATAGAATATATGAAGAAGTTCTAAAATATTCTTAGAAGTACAAACTGGGAGTAGTTAATGTCTCGGGTGTTTGCATTTCAGTTGGTTAGTCTCAATAATCTTAAATACTCCAAGATATTCTGAAAGCTGTAAAAGTGAGTGACCCCCAAGTGGAAGTATAAAACAACATAAATTTTACAAATCATCTAAACCTATGTAAATGCATATGAAATAAGAATTAGATTTTAAACATTTTTGAAATCTCTATTAGCACAGAGAACCAAGAATGGATTTCTCAATACTTGCTTTCACCTGTGATAATTAATTTAATTATGTTTTTTACTGGACCTGAACCTGAGTTGAAATGGATACTCTGCTTCAATGGGTTCTGTCCAACTTCAACTCCATGTCAAGATCCTTCTTACCATCTGACCCTCACCTTGCATTTTCCATTCTCTTTACTTCCCCTGGTTTAAATCTAAATAAACCTTAAGTAGTGTTCTATAAAAAATACATCAGCCTCTATGTTTCTGTGGCATTAGTCAGAGTGGTTGGAGTGAGCTTATGCCAAGTTTTCAGGGTCAACTCACTCTTCTTGTACTATGAAGTAGGCACTGTGGTAATACCATGTTTCAGCCTCTCTCCTTTTTCTGAATACCAGTTTAACTGTTTCAATCACAGGAGGAAAAACAGATGCTTTACCTTCAGTATTATCCATAAAACACTACACAGATTTAAATAACAGACCCATACTCTGAGAGTCCTCAACAGTACTTATAAGCAACAGTTTACAGACAACACCACAGAAAGAAAAAAAATCTTCATGTACAAAAACCACTTATAATAGTAAAAGCACTTAAAGTTTATTAAAGCAACCAGTGATATGTGAAGTGTATCACTCACAGAGAGATTTATCCTGCTTAACCATAGATATCTGAAATGTAGGTGTCTCTGCCTAAGATGGCTACTAGATGCTTATTTTATCATCAGTGGGGAAAAGTAGGGTCTTCCAGACTGTAATTTGGCCAACTTTTTCAGACTTGCTTCAGGACAAGGTGAAGCATTTCCTAGAACTGTTGTGTTTCTCAACTGATAAAAAGGCATATGGAATGTCAGCATTCGGTCAGCTTAAATCTTCAGAGGTTGAGAAGAAAGGAAACTCCTCCATTCCCCTCCTAAAACACCACAGTCCCAAGAGAATAACTTTAGGACCTTAACATGGTGTCTAATTTATGGATGAAAAGTTGTCAATTCAACAAGAGTCATTGAAACAAATTCTATATATTGTATCATGAATGACACATACACTGAGACACAGAATTCAGTGCACACACAAGCCTTGTTCATGTACTAGCCATCAGCTGAATCTACATGGTTGAATTTAACTTCTATATTTACAGCTTACTTCCTCTAGCATTGATTAGATCATCTCACAGATGCAGAATTCAGAGTTTTCATTCCGTTCCATTAAGCCTCAGAAATAAAAACAAAGAAGTACGAAGCCCATGAGTTACAAGTGAAATACTTGTAAGTATTTTTTTGGTCACTTATTCTCATAGTGGTAACAAATGCACGGCTGAATATGAACAAAAGATTGCAAATGTTGCAATGTTTTGCATATTTCCCCACATATTTATACCATAATAAAACTATGTTAAGATTTTACTGATCACTAGCGAACTTTTGGGCATCTTCTGGGAACAAATGAAAAACAAAGCAAAATCAGGTGAACATCTGGTTGTGAACGTCATCCAAAGTTTACTGCACGTCTTCAAACGTCTGGAGTTTATTCAGTTGGGTGCAGTATCTCAGTTGGGAGTGCAACTTTTTAATGTGAATTTTATTTCCTATATAGCATTAACACTTTGCTGACAGACATCAGACTTATCAAATAAATATTTATAATGTTTTCAGGCATTCACTTTAATGTCCTGTAGCTCCACTGACAATACAGTAAAATGTAAAGAATCAGTAAAATGAGCTCCTCAGCAACTAAAGAATTGCATCCTTTTTTTTACCCCATTCCTAATCATGCAGGACAGTTGGAAAAATAACAGTACTTCAGAAATAACAGAGAGAAAAAGCCCAAAGTTTCATTCAGCTTACTTACTTCACATTATTCAAAGTAGCTTAGTGGACAAAAGCAGCAATTTCTTTTCCAGTTGTACTCAGTATTGCAATTGCAGAATGCAATGCAAACAGTAACGAAAATATTTCCACAGCTTGTCTTGGGTGGTAGATTTTTTTATTTTTTTTTTTTTAAGAAAGGAAAAATAACTAAATTTTGTTTGGGTTTAGGATATTCCACACTGTTTAGTGCTTTATACATTCATGACAGCAATCTTACAGACTTCAGCAGCAATTGTAAATGATCAGCACTTCCATAAACCACAAATAAAACTTTCCCTCAGTCATCCTATCCCAACCCTGGCTACATCCACATCTGCATGGGCCACATGTTTGGCTTTAATCCTAGATCTTTTGCACTTGTAACACATTTTTTCCATGCTGCCATCCTAAAGGCAGGACATAGGATAATGAGCACAGGATTAGCAAATACCCTATTGAAACCTAAAACAGGGGTTCCCCTGCATGTTTTCTACTTTTTGGAAAGGATCATACCCAATTAAGACATAACTGAAAAAAAAAAAATCATGAACTTCATCAGATCATCAGATTTCTATTGAGCATGATAAACAGATTTCTGCAGATAAAAAGTTCATGGCAGATATCTAGCATGGAGAAACTCGAGCTCAAGTAAATAACACTTGAGAAAATAAATAATAACTGAAAACAGAATATTAAAGTGAGAAATTTCATATAACCTTCTATTATGAGTATGTTACCAGCTGCATCGATAAACAGAAAATCCCTTTGCTAAAGATAACAGCATAATACATTTTAGTCTGTAATTATATCACATGAAAACTGTCAGCAGGTCCCCAGAAGACACTTTATGAAGTAGTACATTTATTAATGCTAAGACTTACAGCATAGATTTTCTTCTCTTTTTATTAAGATTTTTTAAACCCTAATAGTATTAGAAATGTTTCATTTAAAGATACTTTATACGATTACAAGACAAAAAGTCTCTGGTGGATCTCATCATTTTATACATGATCTCCTTCCTCATCAGCATTAATAGATGAGCTACTAATCTTTATTTTTTTCAATTAGTAAAAATAAGCCATTCAAATACACCTCTAAAGATGTTTTCCATTTTACTGATGCTTAACAGAGTTACGACAATGATCTTCAAGCTCTTATAAACTATTCTTATAAATTACTAATGTCATACAACAAAATTATTGTGAAACCTCAAGTGTTTGTTTTAGTAATATCAAGAAGATACAAATGAATACAAATAATAACTAAAGTTTCAAATAATATTTGGCTCATACATTAACATTTTATCTTGATGATGTTTCTCATTAAAAACACATAACTTTAAAAAAAAAAAATCCAGATCCACCAGTTGTCAAAATTTTAGTGATCAGTGTCAAATTTTTAGTAATAGGAATGCCCATTATTAAAGCATGAGATCATTATCCACATTTTCAAACCAACATACTGCCATCTCAACAGCATAATTCAGGACAGCCCATGGAAAGAGGATATTTGCCGTCTTTGTAAAACACTTGGACAAACATCAGCTGTATAGCAGTTATGGTTACTGTTTTTTTGTTTTTAGGGTTTTTGTTTTTCCTGTTTGTTTATGCCAAGCCTGCAGGACAGTTCTCAAGACAGTATGAGATGATCTCACAAAGAAGTAGTAAGGAAGAACTTTATCTGTTTCTTTCATTAGGTCCTTGTGACTGACCAATAAACCCCTATGGTGGAGGAGGGCTCAGTGGATATAGGCGAGGGCGATGAGCCTGTGAAGGCTGGGGAATGGTAAAGACTGTGGCTGACCACAACTGTTGCAGAGATGCTGTTTTTTTGTTGGCATGGTGAGGACAGGAGCGCAGCCTTTGTTTTAGGTGGACATCTATTGGCAATTGAATGGATCAACTGGTGGTGTTTCTCCTTGAGTTCATTAAAAATGTGAATGTCTCCATGAGTTAGTCAGACCAACAGGGGGAGAGTGAATATTCTGTTGGATCTGTTGGAATGGGTCCAGAGGAGGCCACAAAAATGAACAGAGGGCTGGAGCACCTCTCCTGTGAGGACAAGCTGAAAGAATTGTGGTTGTTCAACCTGGAGAAGAGAAGGCTCTGGGGAGACCTTATTGCAGCATTTCAATACTTAAAGGGGGCTTATAAGAAAGATGAGGATAAACTTTTATCAGGATCTGTTGCAACAGGACAAGGAGTAATGATTTTAAACTAAAAAAGGAAAGAATTACACTACATATAAGGGAAAAAAAAAATCAATGAGAGTGGTGAAACACTGGCACAGGCTGGCCGGAGAGGTGGTAGAAACCCTATCCCTGGAAACATTCAAGGTCAGGTTGGATGGGGCTCTGAACAACCTGATCTGGTTAAAGGGGACCTTGGTCATTGCAGAGCTTTGAACGATGAATGACCTTTAAATGTTCCTTCCAACCCCAAATATTCTATGATTCTATGAATACATGGCTCAGCCCAGAGTAGACTATGGAGGCTGAACAACTGACAGGGGAGTTTTGGGGAGAACAACAGGTTTGGGCTGGCTTCAATCCACATGTTCCTTCCCAGAAACTGGGGATGTCCAGCACTGTAATGGTAAGCAGTAATGGGAATCACACTGATATTATGATCAAAATGTGTTCTGCAATTGTTATATATATTTTGTTAATTGTAAATTTTATTTGTATTATGTTGTGCAATACATTTTGTATCACTGCTAGATCGTTAATCCTATGTAATATCATCTATCTTTAAATAAATAAATTTAAAATTAAACATTACATTCTCCATGTGTCCAATATCGAAAAGAACCTGGTCAGAACATATTGGACTCTGGCAAGCCTTAAGTGTCAGTCCTTCACTCCAAGTATATTGCAATAATTCAAATAGCTTAAATAAAATCCACAAGATACATGATGAGTGCTCAGAATATTTTACAATAATTCCTACCTGAGTATTAAAATAACCCTAATTGCCTCTCTATCTGACCATTTATCTAAAGATAGCCATTCTTAGAACCTCAGAAAGGAAAGTAATCCAATACTGTGGGAGCCACAGAGGTGTCATATACCGCAGAAGCCATATTGAGACCCTGTCTTTTAAACAACCGAACACTCCCAAGTAACTTGAAAACATGCAATATTTTCTCTTCATCAAAGTAATTTATCCTACATTTTCCCCCAAATATGGAAAACAGCAATTCTGAGCATCAACAGTGCCAGCATTTTCACCTAGCTTCTAACTATCCACTAAGTAAACGAATTCTCCTCTTTCATTGCAATCTGCCTGGAGCATCCAGGTGATCTCTGGTACTTCAGCAAATGGCAAGGCTAAAAATGGGAGAGGAAATATACTCACCCCTGGTAGTGGCTGCTGGAGGAGACAGTTTAGAAGTTTCCAGGAACAGACAAACATGGGAAAGCAGATGACTTAGACTTTCTCAGGGCACGGACCTTGCCTTATACTATGACACATAATTGCACAAACCTACATGAAATATTTACAAGTAAACATTTCTCAAGAGCTCTGGCATTTCTGATTATTTCTTTCCTTAGAGAGCACTGAGTTTTCACTGCTAAAAATGTTCGTAGACTGCTTAAATGGACCTGACCCTCCCCTTTATTAGGTTGCTTTTACAGAAGTATTATTTAGTTCAACATCATGCTTCTACAGATTTCAATTATTTTTTTCAACGATTCCTCTGTGTTCAATAGATTATAAGAAAGAAGTATAAACATGCAATTATAATGCTGAATGAATGAGATCTGTTTCAATATTTTGGCCCAAATTACCCTTCATTGCAATTGTTCCAGGGAATGAACTGCCTCTTAATGTTTATTAAATGCCACTGATAGAAGACCATATCTGTAACTGTATATAACAGACTGTGAAAATGATTTAATGTTTCAAAACTATCTGGAACTCATACTGTGGTTGACTTTCTCAAATCGATTTTTAACAAAGTAATTCAAAATTATGTGCTAAAGCTCTATTATGTCACTTGCTCTGGAGTCTGCCATTGTTCACTGGTCCTGCTGCATGCTCGCAGATGATGACACATACCAGATCTCATTAGCTATGCAATTTTCTGCATAACAGGAAGATTTAAAAAAACAAACAAATTGAAGATGAATAAGTATCAAAAGAGACAAACTGGTGGAAGATATTATTTAGCCTTGAAGACAACAACAGTAAAGATTTATATGTCAGATAAGCTGCTATCACAAATGATCTGGATTCATAAAAATATATCTATGACAAGCTGAAACACAGTCTGAAAGGCCTGAAATGTATTCACTTGCCTGTTCGGGCAGAACAAGTCTGAGTTTATTGAAGTGTATTAACTTTACCATTAATGAAATGAGAAGTTGGTTTCACATCTCTGCTTCTAACAATGTATATAGTTAATCTTACATATTTTTCCCTCAGAGTTATCAGAACTCTTTCTTTTGCATCTGATTCTTACCAGATACTTCTATAATTATGTTTGCAAACAACAAATCCTTGTTCTTTTAAAAAAGCTTTTAATCAAGCCAAGATGTGAGACATCTACCATAAATTAGTTTTGTCCTGCTAAAATAAATTTTATCCTGCTGTACAGGCTATATATCTTGCTCACTATTTCACATTCGTAGTGACAACGTGAACAATTTTTTTATTAACTGTGGTGGTAAAGACCCTCACAGACAATGAGCCCTTGAGCTCTATGAAAACTTAAACAGATTAAAGAAACTTACGTGGGAGGACAATCATAAATCTATGAAGGTGAAGTTGCTTGTCCAACAGATGACAACATCAGATTAACTCCACAAGAGACCTGGAACTGAACTAGAGAGTAGTCTCCAAGTACTCTTTCTTCTCTTTTAGTATCAGATGATTTTTTTCTCCCGCCCCCCGGGCTCATTTGTGAATAGGGGAATATAAGTATGCAGTCTTCAAAGCAGCTCAGAAGTACCTTGGAATGTATGAATTCACGAAGAAAAATCTTATAAACAACAAACTGCTGCCTTGATCTGAGACTGAGTTCCTCACACAATTAATAGGTACAATAATAAAGCAACATCACACCAGAATACAAATATATAGTGCCTATAATCCTTCATCAAGAATAGCTTGCATTTTAAACTGTTTTCACAGATCTGTCTCTCTATACAGAAGACAGTATTATGTGATGACATAAAAGCATTATTACAATAAATTTGAAATGGCCAAGTGAATTACACTGGCCAGCCCAAACTTCTTCCAATAAAAAGCTTTATAACTCCATCCTGTATTTTGCTTAAGCCTCACATTTTATGGAAAAGCTATTTTAGATTTTTTTTTTAATTGAGTCTTTAAAAAATGTATTGACACCATAATTTGTGTTTCTATGCCTGTAAACTCCAGGCTACCTTGATATCATGCATCTAACTATACTGTCAATAAGAAAGAAAAAGAAAGGCATTGATTTTTTTTTTTTTATTTTTTTTTTTAACCCCTAGAAAACATTTAAAACCATTTAGGCCAGATTCTATGCTATCTTTCTGGTGTAAATAGAGAAGTAGAGCTTCTCATGTCAACAGAAAGACTGGTGAAGAACAGGAAACAGAAAAGGATCAGTCCTTTTTAATATAAATCGAAATGTCACTCCTGTTTTAAGGTTCAATATTTCATCATCTGCCAGGTTTCAAAATAATGCTGCATAACACTTGATATATCTGAAAAGCTGAAATTCCCAGCTCTCAAATGAAACAGAAAGCCTATTTCTAACCCTGACAATTCTCAGGAGATTGAACCTTAAAATTATCAGTAGAACAGGGCTGAATACTGCATTAATAGAACTTTTAGCAACATAATTGCCAAGCTCTACTCTTAGTAGACTCACAAGTGAGGAAAGAAAAGAGACTAAGAGAAAAAAAACAACACACCACCCCCATATTAAAAGGTCAGGATACAGCATTTTGAAAATTTGAATTATATCTATGCAAATACATATATTATACTTTTTAATAGGGGAGGTACATTGGCAGAAAAAGGGGTAGAAATTGTGTGGGTTTTTAGACATAACATTATCTTTGTTGGGTTTTTTAATTCAGGTACTAAAATATGCAAAGTACTACATTATAGAGAGATGGTGGTGCATTACAGCACAAGAACGAGTCGAACAGAAGGAAAAGAAGGTGGAAAATAAATACCATTTATTTAGTGTTCCTTTGATATGTTTTGTTTTGTTTTTTGCCAGATAGTCTTTTAGATTTAGTTATACATTTTCGTTCAACTGAGTTTTAGGATCCCCTCTCATTTATTTCAGTGCTGGATTGGGTTTTTTGTAGTTTCTTTTTCTAAGATCTGGGGAAAAATATGGCTTGATGAGGTCCAGTACTTCTCCTGACCTGAAGGCAGAACCACTACATTCTACTGTGGAGCCATGGCATTACTACAATGTTCATTACAATGTATTAGGTCATTGTACTCTATAGTGTTTCACCTTATATTTTTCCTTGAGGAGGCCCCAGGGTTTTCATTACACAATGCTGCTTATAGCTTACCATTATTTCAATGAGAAATACATAATACAGAGCATAAATACCTAAGATGTTACAAAGGAAAGAAGTTGAGAAGACATTGGCAGCAGGTGCAGTGACATGACCCAGTAGATCCTTGAGCTAATTCATTAAACTGAGGTCACATCGTGTTCTCCAAAACACAGGATTCAATTTTTCATATGTGTGACATGAAACACAGGAATGAAATCTAAATAGCCTAATATATGATCTGGTATGGGCTATTGTCTATACTCAACAGCTATACTTCATGCATGGCAGTAGTAAAGTCCTACTATGACAGTGTTGAGCACACAAAAAAATGCCCTATGGAAGCACTGTGGAGCAAGTTCTATATCATCATGCCAACATTGTTGATGTCACGCCAAAGAAAAAAGGAGATATATTTAAAATGCCTTTATTTATATATCTATGAACTTATCTGTCCGAAAAGAGGTTCCCTGTCTTTGATTTTGTTAAATTGCCTCTTAAAGAGGCAACCTCATACTTCATGCATGAGTAATTTTATGAATCTAGGTAAAGATGATCTAAACTTTGTATTAACTCTCGACAAAATCTATACTACACAACTATAGAAGAGAGACAGCAGTCAAAGACTGTAATGACTTTGTAAAAAAAAAAAGTAAATCAAATCAGTTAATT
>NW_010310081.1:0-14529 GCF_000700745.2 Antrostomus carolinensis | reverse complement strand
GGCACTGCCGCTCCGCAGCCGCGCCCCGGCCCGTGCGTTGGGAGCTGCTTTTCTGTACTATTTCTATACGCTGTTTGATAATTGGTGCATCTTTTGCAAGCATTTACAGATGTTAAAAATGATGGAACGAAGGGAAGGATGGGAGAGGGATACTTCAAAACGGATGTAGTTTAAGATAAAAATCATTAGTGGTGTCGTTCCCTACATGCGCTATCGGGACTGATGTAAATAGGTAGTGATTTTTATCCTCATTTTCCTAAATCCCTGTGGGTTTGTGTGTGGACCCTCAATGTCTCTTGCAGCATAAAGAGTGCACAGCACTGCGTAGGGTACAGGACTGCTCTGCTGCCTTTTGTGTCAGCAGTGGGAGGTATGTGGTACATGGTCAGCCCCAGGGGGATGACTCAAATTTGTTTTTTCCTCATTTCATTTGAGTTTTTTGTATTTTTCCTCAGTTTTGGCAGCAACACTGGTGTGGTCAGTTCACCTTGCATGGCAGGCTCTCTCCCTGACCAGTTCCTGTATCTGCCTGCCCTCTCTTCTTTGCATGTTTTGCCCTGAGATTGCCCACCTTTGTTACAAAAAGAATTAATTGAGCCCCTTCCAATCTCAGTGAAATATCTGCTTGGGACTATTCTACATGGAAGAAGGAAAAACTAGGCTTGCTGTAACACACAGACCATTGGAAATAAAACTGGGAAAGTTTTGGCTTAGTTGCAGGGATGACCAGGGTACCCCCCCAAAAACAGTGTTGGATTTAGAGGCACCATAAGATCTTTTCCCAGTTTTGAAAAAAATACATTAAATTATAACCTGGGGAGTGTTACTTTGTTGCAAATCATTATCTAATGGCACTTCAGCTTTTTCTATGAGAGACAAATTCCAGGATATTCTGCAATCCTCCCTCCCCCAAAAAAAGGAAGTTGGAAAGTTTAAAAAGTTTTGAGGTTTCCTCAAAATTAATCTTTTAAGCATTAAATAATCTGGAAAAGAAGCAAGATTAATTTCAAGTAAAATAAAGTAGTTCTGTGAGCTTGATATTGTTTTCCTTTTTTAAAAAATTAATCGAAGGGAAAAAAAGACAAGCCAGTACAATGTTATGTATTTTTTTTGTATTTTTCTTATTTTTCACCCTCCTCACATTCACAAAAAAACCTGCTGTAGTCAGAGCCCTCAGTTGTTTATGCAGAATGGAAAAGGACCTTTCTGAGTGGGAAACATCTCTGTGAAGCCCTGGTGCTTCCCAGGAGCTGGATGGAGGTTGCAGATCTGACAGGGCTCCTCCGATACCCACAAGCAGTCTCTCTTACTGGTCAAAATGATTTTGTTGGTGCAACCCCGACGCCTGTGGAGGTCTGGGTGGGATTAGCAAGTCCCTTCTCCTTGCCCTGTGGCCATTGGGGCACAGGGTCAAGTGTGCCCCAGCCTGGCTTGGCACCTCCATCTTCTTCCCCTGCATCTGGGCTGCTGAGCTCCTGTGTTGTACTGGGTGGAGAGGGACCGTGAGGCTAAAAAACGAAATCCTGGTGAAGGGAGGTGGCAACTTTGTCATTTACAGCAGTGCCACAGAAATTCTGCAGACTGTAAATATGCTGACAGAGCTAGCAAGGAGGGAGAGCATGGCCAGTGGGACCAGGACAGGGCTCCTCAGCAGCAGCGGTGCCAAGCCCTCTCCTTATGGCCTCGCAGGGGGAGGTGAGATATGGCAGCGTCACAGCTCGTGCTGGAGAGGAGCTGAGCTGGATGCCGAGGGGATGCTATGAAAAGTGTCAGCTGGAGAGTGTGTAGGTCATTTCAAAAGGGGGATTCCTTCACAACAGCTCTATCTGTGCGAGCGTGGGCAAAGTGGGGGCTCCTTCATCAGCAACCCTTACCTGCATTGCTTGAAAAATCCCATCCTGGAATCCATCTGACCCCCCAGGAAAGTATCTTTGCAAACTTCCCTGTGGCAAAGGCTCACAAAAGCAGTATCATTGCCCTAATTTTATGGATGGGAGGAATGTGAAGGGTGGGGAGGAGGGTTTGCACCTGTGGTCACTCTGTGGGTTGGTGGTGGACTGTGAGAGTTGAAGTGAAGCCTGTCAACTTGGTGCTTTGCTCTTGTCATTGAGGATGATCTGCAACATTTGTGTCTCAAATGCTTCAGTGCTGTGCTTGTGAATCAGGCAGAAAGACTGCTTTAAAAACAGGCAGCCTAGTTTCAGAGCTGGCATAATCATAATTCCTATGCACTAGGAGCAGGGGAGGAGGAGCAGATAAAAATCAGGAAATTAGAATTTATTACAATAAAAGCCAAAGTGCTAGAAGCCACAACTATCGTTGTAATGCGAGCTCTATTTTGATAGTGTGCTATTACATCGTATAAGAGGTTGAACATGCGTAAGAATATCTTGGTTGGTAATTATCTGATTTGTGATATGTAGCTAATGTGTATTTGTTGTTCTGCCTTATATAATGCAGCAGCAATTAATTTCTAAACAACATTAACTGGTAATATAGCAGTTCAGTGCAGAAATTACAGGCATAAACATAAGTTTTACTTGGGCTGAGTAGTAGCTCAGTTGAGAGACTAGCAATTCTGGTCAGAGGAGATCTGTGGTGAAGAGCTGAGGGTGTGTCTCTTCCTAACTCGCTCTGCCAACCCCTCTCAGATGACACTGGGTATCCCCAAAGTATCTGGCAAGCAGAAGACACATGCAGACAGATGTGGGTGCCAGCTGGCCAGGGGACCCCACATGTGGGAGCTGACAGTTTCCCTGTTCTGGAATGAGTTTGTAGAAAGTGATGTTTGCAGACTGCACCAATCAATAGTAAAGATCTGCAGGAGTGGTTTTCAAATTAGATAAGCTTTGGAGCTGATGTCTGAATGATAGTAACAATATAAACACTTGACTGAATGCCCTCCTGTTACTGCATCCCTAACAACACTTACGTAAGACCATTTGTATTTTATGGGATCTTATTTTCTTCTGCTTTATTTAACAATGCTACTAAATAAAAACACTCAATAATTGTTGCTGCTTACTTTAATTCATTAATTAAATGAGCAAGGCTATTAGGATAGATATATTTTAAGATGGAACAATTAGCAAAAGTTCAAGGGACAGCGCTCATTGAAAAAACCTACTGAGTGTGCATCAAGTATCTCCCCGTTCTTTTAAAGACCAAAAGTGTTGGTGCTACAGATGAGAGGAGTCTCTTGGCTCTCGTTATTGCAGGTTGTGTCACACTGCCTTTTCACGGTGCCCACTGGTCCTATTGGAAGTGTCTTACTCTTCTGATTGCTAGAAACCATGTCTAATTTCTAGTCTAAATTTATTCTTGGCCAGTTTCTACCCGTTTGCTCTTGTGCCAGCATTGTCCTTCAGCTTATCTGTCCTCTGGCTGCTGTAATTTATGCCTTGTTTACATTTCTTTCTGCCTGGGCAATGAAGATCTATGAAACATGTCCATTCTGCTTTAGTTTTTAGCCAGTTTCACTTTCTTAATTGTTTCAGTGACAGGGTTTCAAGCAACACAAGGGAGCATCCTTTGTTTTAAAAAGAAAAGCTTCCATTCAAGCTGTACAATATTGTGGGCATATTTTCTGTTTGATTGAAGGTTTATGAATAATTCTTTTTTTTCTTTTTTTTTTTTTTTACCTACAAAATTGAGAAGCGGGGCCAAATTCAAGCTGACAGAGTCCATATGAAATGGTTAAATAAATAACAACAGAAAGAAGCCTTTTCAGACCCTACATTGTGCCAGGGGTCAAGAAAGAAAAGTAAGAGGATCGCATTAGTTGCTGGAGCCATCCAAGTGCAAATAATAAGACTGGGAATAGCACATAGGCTTTTCTAGAACAAATGCCTGGTGCCTGTCTCCTTATTTCAACTGTGTTTTTGAAGGGGAACTTTGCAGGAGTTAGTCTGGCATGTTTAATTGGGGCGAGAGCTGGTGCATGCTGCGCAGGGATCTCTTGCATGCCCCACGTTCAGAGCAGAGCATCAGTAGCGCCGGGGGCTGAGGCTGGAGCTTGCGGGGGGATCCCTGGAACATCAGGGAGATCTGGAAGTCTCGCTCATTTATGTTCGTTTTGATAAACCCAGCCCATGTTTTTCAGCTTATAACAGTTAAGACTTGCTGATGAATAAGCAAGGACCTGAAAGTTGTTGAAGGTAATGAAGTGTCTATGAAATATGCACCTTCACAAGGACATGTTTGTGTTGCGTATGCTCCTTTTACTGCTACTGTCTTCAAGCTTCTTTACCTGCATCTTTAATGAGGAGGCAGATACTACCCTGGTAGCTACAGATCTTCACACTTAATTTCCTAAGTGCCTGAGTTTCTCATTAGGAAGTTGCTCTATTTCTCAGTCACTTCATTGTCAAATCAGTCTTTTCATGTGAGGGCACCTTCTTGCACCCCACATTTTACAGCATCTGAGGAGGGCTGCAGTGGGTATTAGAGGCACCAGTTTCTAGAAGTGTCTGCTATAGCAGACTGATAAAAAAATGTATTTAGCTCTTAACACTGAGAAAGGAGCATGTATTATTGGCTTTCTTTAAGAAACAGAAAGATCCTAAAAGCTGAGCATATGAGAGACAAAGCTTGCGTGAGGCTTATGAAAGCAAGTCAAGGAAGAGAGAAAGAGCATCCTTGGAGCCAGGTCACTACTAACCTGCCCACACCACTGACGGGAGGCATAAGCCAACCCTCCTCAAGGCTGGAACTGCCCAGCACATTTTGCTTCAGTTCCTTTGGATGGGGAGATTTTCCAGGAATTCAGGGCCTCTGGAGCTGCTGAAGGCAGAGGCATCAGCGGGACCCACCTCTGCTGAGAAACACGGACCTCGAGAGCTAGCTGGCTTCATAACAGTAATTTTGTGCCTCTTGTTCCCTGGCGCAGAGGATCTGAGATGGAGAGACAATAAGGATTTCAGCCCCTCTATTGCCCTGGCCCTCTTTCAACTCTGAAGGATGCTCTTGGGGCAGAAAATCCCAATGTGCCTCTGCAGCTAATGGATAGCTGGTCATCTCTGTGTGAAGTGCTGATGATCTTTGTTGCCATATGCCGTATTACCACCTGTATCCAGCATAAAGCTATGTTCTCCTTAATTACTGACAAAAATGTCTCTTCAGAAGCCTCCCAATAATTGCTCAAGTACCCACTTAAGTGGCTTTTAATTTAGGCTCCCCACCCTGACGCTCATACATTTTCCGATTGCCAAGCACAGCTAGTCTTATATATAAGCTTCTGCCAAAAGAAAATGCAAATAACTTGCCCCCTGCTTTATACTACCTTGCCTGAACTTCAGTGAGCCCATAGCATCTCAGAAGATGGTATTTTCAACAGGCTAGAGCAGGAGCATTCAATCATAATGAAAGATGAAAGCTCTTATTTTGAGTTTTTCTGCATCCGACAACACTTGGCAACTCTACAGCACCTTTTGTTGGCGTGCTGCTGGCTGCCTTGCCAGCTTGGCTCATTACCAGAGGCTGCCCTTGCCCCGGTGCTGGGGCAGGAGTGTCACACAGCAGAGAGCTGCCCCAGGGGTGCCCACGGGCTCCTGTCAATGCCACGGGGCAGGTGGCAAGATTGAGGCATGGCCATCGTGCTGGATACCAGAAGAGGGGCAGCTGACACTGTCCCTAGGGCAGTGGGGAGGGAGCATTCCCAACATTGCAGCCTTCTTTGTGGGAGTGGAAAGGGAAACTCAGAACATCCTGTCCTGTCATTCTGAGGGGCCTGGCTGCATTCAAAAGGGGACGCTTTAGGACATGACTTTGATGGGTAAGCAGGGTCCACTCCTGTTTCTCCCTGCCTGTTAGAAGGCATTGCTCTCTCTGCTTACTTCTTCTGTTTCACATGGGTAGTCTCTGGACACTGAATTCAATCAATGACGTATCTGTAGCAGGCTCCAACAGCCCTTTAACTGAACAATGTTTTTTGTGTTACATGATGGAATAAGACCAAAGAGATACTAACTCTTCCCCTGAAGTGGGAAAAGAAACATGCATACAAAGGGGGAGGACAGGCAAACATGGCCAGAGAGGAGGAAAGAAATCACACTGTGCAGGAATTCCTTGTCCAAGACAGGAGCTGTAGTGAGGTCAAGAATAAAAGATAAAAGGGAACAGGTTGCCATGTCCAAAAGCTATTCTTGGAAAGCCCGAGAAGAGTCTTACAAAGTGGTTAGAGCAGCTATTGCAGCTTCTGCATTAAGCACTTCTGGAATTCATCAGTCTGAGGGGCAAAAAAGGCCAAAATGGTAATTTGTGTCAGGGAGACATATAGGAGTGATAGAGATTGGGAGGCTGTCATGGATGCCTGTAGAAGGAGCAGCCAAACAATTGGTAGTGATGCTTTTTTCCATTGAAAAATTCACTTGATCAGAACTGTGGGAGGGAGAAAGGAAACAGTCATTTTGGAAAAGCCCGTTGTGCAGGGATTTAAAGACCAGGTTTCATGCCCCTGCTCTGCCTAGCACTAAACCAGAGCCTTGAGTCTGGGTCTTGAAAGTGTCAATACCACCAGGTCTACCACAGCAGTGCGCTTCCTTGCTCTTCTGGCATTCCGTAGTGAGCTCCGAAAGGTCTCATTTTCATTCCTCGTGGGGAAGAAACATAACTTTGAACCCAAGATTTTCTGCAAAGTGGATTTCTGTTCATATTAGCTCTAATACTGACTGACACTGGGTGAGTTTCAGAAGTCAGGCGGAAGGGACTATTTGTGTTTGCGCAGTCTGGTCTCCTTCACTCAAGTCAGGACTGCACAGAGAAAACCCAGTAAGTCCTCTGTGACAGTCATATCAATAGGGTAAGAAGCTTCTAGATAAGTGGAATTTGGACTAGATGCTAGGAAGAACCTTTCTGAGCTGAGGGTGGTGCAGAGCCACGTTCCCAAGGGAGCTGTGGGGATTTGCACTGCTGCAGGTCCCTAAGTAGGGATCGGACCAACCTTGTCAGTGATGATGAAGGTACAGCTGGCACAGTACAGGAGTGACCTCTCCAGGGTCCTTTGTACCCTGTGTGCTATGGTATCAGTTCATCTATTTTTGAAAGAGGCTGGCTCTTAGGGTGAAATGATAGAGAATCCATCACAATTCTTGCCATATCCTTCTCTTGATGAATTACCTTTGCTGTTAACAATAAACATGAGTCTTGCCTTGACTCATAGCCTCTAGATCTCATTCTGACTTTGCTGGATTGAAAGAGCCCCTCCTTTCAAAAATGTTCTTACTGAGAGGTGAGAGATTTATCAGTCAGGGCCAAGTCTTCTCTGTCATTCTCTTGGATACAGACAATCTCAGCCATTTTTCTTCTTTCACCAAATTTTTATCAACAGCAAACTTTCAGTGTCCACTGTATTAACAGGCTAAATCCAGCTGAGTACCAAGAGCATTTTCACAGGGTGGCCCCATGTGAATCCCCTGTAGATGTGCTTATTACTGCAATGAAGAGACTGAACTGCTCGAGTGTCTCGCTATACCCATATTCTTTGTAGACCTCAGACCCTCTTGGAGCTATGTCCTGATCCCTGCTGCTTCTGAAGTGTGGCAACCAGACTGTAACTTTTGTGATACCAGTGTTTGCTCCACTGGGTACAAATGTGACAGAGCATTTCTGCTTTTGCTCCCTATTGCTCCGTGCATGCACCCATGAGCTTGGGCTCTCTTAGCTGCAGTTCTCTGGAGAAACCTCCTGTTCAGCTGCATCTCTCTCATGGTTCCCAATTCCCAGAGTCATTGCTTTCTGGGGGAAAAAAAAAAAAAAAAAAAAAAGTGGCCTGTCTTGAAGTAATACAGACTGCACAATTTATCCCCAGAGGTTTGATCTGGCTGCGTTACAATGAAACTTGTTTCTATGAACTCAGTTTCCACGTCAGTTCAGTTTAGTCTCTTCACTAGACCTGCTGTGATCATTAATTACTACTGCATTAGTCTTTGTATCCTTGGCAAACTTAGATTTGCTGCCAGGCTACTGCTATCTTTATTGGTGTCTGGATTGCAGTAACTGTGAGAGTCTGGGGAGAGAGGACTCATTTTACTGGCGAGATAGAAGAGTTGATTTATTGCTGGGGAGGGAAATAAATTACAATGCAAATAGCAAGAGGTGTGTTTGGAGGCCAGGGGTATGTGGGAGAACTGATGTATTTACCCAGATCCTTTTTACCCATTACTTTAGGTCAGCGGGAGATGAGGGAGCTGTATGACAGCTGTAATCTCTTATTTACATTTAGCGTTGAGTATGCCCTTGCAGTATGCGGGAGAAATAAGCAGGTTTGGTTAAATAAGATGCAGTCTGGATGCATGTAACTTCAGAGGTGTCCTGAAGGCAAGATTAATGTCCCAGCACTCCTGTTCTGCAGAGCTTGGTGGCAGTGGGAGTACCAGATTTTGTCAGTCACTGTGTTTCCCGCAAGCTCTCTGAACTGCAAGGAGTCTTTGCAGGGTGAGAGAGCAACGGGCTGCCCCTTTGAAGCATTGCTCTTTTGACCCAGCAGGATGTGAGATATGACCTGGCCCAGGATATGAGTGCTGGGCTTCTTATGGATTTGGAGGCTGCATGAAGGGACAAGTGAAGTTTGGGGTCAGGGAACTTTCCAAGGCCTCTTTAGGTCTGCCAGAATCCATTAGGTGCAGACGGAGAGATTTATGGGTCTGGAGGGAGTTTGTTGTTTCTCCTTGACAGCTTCTCTCCCTTCCTCTGCTCTTGGCCTGTGTCAGTGCAACACGTGTGCTTTAACAAGGCTGATGTCTCCAATCTCTAAGCCTTGACTTGCTGTGGAGCTGGCGGTCCCACAGCCCTGCTGGATGAACGCGATAGGGGTTTCGTTCTCCCTCCCTCCTTTTATTGTTGTCAATCACATAATCGGGCTGTTTTGCCTCAGCCAAGATCTAATCAGGAAGGATCTGTTTGACTTTCACCAAAGTCAGCTGGATAGAAACTTTAAATTGAAAGGCTTTTCCTGACACGCTTGAAAACTCTTTTGCTTGGAATCAGTGCCTGGTTGCGTGGTTACAGCATGAGGAGGTTTCACAGCATGAGCAGCTTTCCTTCCTCCCAAGGAGGGGGGGAAGAGTCTGAACAACCCCTTAGACCTCCTGAGCCCAGGGGTTTGGAGGCTCTGGGCCTGAAACTGCACCACACTCCCCTCTCCCTCCACCCAGACCACATAACTTTCAGGCAGGTGAGATGTAAAGCCAGACACAACCAGGTTTAATGTCCGGGGGGATTAGGCACCTCTCATATTATTGAAACTGTAGGTCAAAATGGGCTACAGGCTATCATCAAATAGGATTCAAAGACAGCAATGGGGATGGATGACCTCTCCTAGGGAGGGGAAGGTTGTAGGAGTTGTCTTGTTCATGAAAGTGCTGCTAACCTGAGGTCTGAGAACTAGGTCTCTGCTTCAGACAGAGAAGGACATGACGAGTGTGTATTCAGTCTCAGACTCACAACTGGGGTTGTTCTGTGGTGGCTATTTCACCAATTTCAGCCTCAAGCTCCTGCTCTGCATTAAAAGCACAAGGGATGTGGTCTTCCCTTCTTCCTTGCATTCTGTCAATGCAGTGTAAGATCTGGGATAAAATCTCAAGTCCACACTCTCCCTCTCCTTCCAGTTCTTTGCAGTTCCTGTGGCTTAGGGCTATTAAATGGGTGGCCACCAGTGAAAAAGTCCCTAAGGGGTGGATGGAGGGAGTTGCTGAATGGTGGGAGGAGACCAGTGAGGAAAAAGAGGCAGAGGGAGGAAGGGAAGCAGATGTCTGTCCTGTCTTTCAAATTCAGCAGCTACAGTGCAGGAGATATACTTAGGTGGGTGCTTCTAAGCCTGGAGCAGCTGGTTGTCTGTGTTTCCCTTACTCAGGAAAGAAAGGGCTCTTAGCTCTGCCTTGCAGGAGGTTATCTGCAACAGAGTACCTATCCTTTCATTGCCTCTTGATTGGAGACCCTTTAGTGAGGCCTCATCCCTGCATTGCCCTAAGTTGTTTGCAGGCACTTTCCCTTGGACTCCTGCCACTAATGAAGCTACAATTGTAACTCCTCACAAGGGGAAGAGGAGGGGCAGGTGCTGATCTCTTCTCTCTGGCCACCAACAATAGGACCAGAGGAAATGGCAGGAAGATGTGCCAGGGGAGGTTTAGGTTGGACAATAGGAAAAGGTTCTTCATCCAGAGGGTGGCGGAGCACTGGAACGGGCTCCCCAGGGAGCTGGTCATGGCACTAAGCCTGACAATATTCCAGAAGCATTTGGACAAGGCTCTCAGACACATGGTCTGAATCTTGGGATTGTCCTATGGCAGGGCAGGAGTTGGACTTGATGATCCTTGTGGGTCCCTTCCAACTCACAATGTTCTATGATTCTATGAACTGAAGCACATCACTGCAAGGACAGTGGTTTTTCATGCCCTGATCCCACTGAGGAAGGCAATGTCAGAATGGCTGATGAACAGGACTGTTGGGGTGGGGTAGTAACAGCAGCTTTGAGATGAGCCCATCTTGAACAAGCCCCAGGTCTTTCTCTGGCATATGGGATGGGCATTGACCTGTCTGCAGGGAGGTCTCTTTGTATGTTGGGACAGTTTCAGATGCCCCCTGCTACTATTCCTTTTCAGGCTTTGTTTTGGGGAGACAACCTTTGTTGTACTCATCAACAAGACGTAGGCGGCAGAATCGACCCCAGATGGTGTCCCTTCCTGCCATTTTCAGCAGGTGCTACCAGAACCCAGGAGACAAAGTCTGTTCAGCCACACAGGAGGCTTCTGGAAGAGAAATGCATAATGACATTTTCATTCCTAGACAGCTCCAATTGCCTTCAGTGAAGCAAAGCTTTCTTCTGTTCGCCTACCTCCACCTGGTACAGGCAACAAGTCACTGAGGAGAAATAAAGCCTGTTAAGTAGAAATCCTCTCTTAAAAAGGAAAAAAAAATATGTATGAACATGTAAAATCTAAGTAGAATGATTTCTTTTTCTTGGCTGTGGTTGATTTTGATATGTTGGTGGTGTTTGTGGCCCAGTTTTTGCAGCAGTGGCTTCATCTGATAATCTGCATAACAGTGTACCTGCCACTTGTTTTAAGACACAGACAAGCCCAACTTCTCCCCAGGCTAGAGCTGTTTTTAAAGACACCGTGTAGGCTAATGAATACTCCTCGTGATGAGTTGCAAATTCCATTTTAATTGAATCTTTGAAGCCAAAAAAAAGGGGATGAGGGGTCCATTAAATAAATTATTTTAATATAGCAATCAGATGATGCAGGCTCTTCTGTGTTTATTAAAAAGCCTAGTCAGCTCAGAGCTCAGCTGTGTGAGAAAAGCCCAGCGAGCCAGCCAGTTTTCATATTCTGCTGCTGTTTTAGGGACAGATCCCTCTCCCCAAACAGCCTATTTTTAAGCGGCCATGTGAATTCTTATTAGGCATCCAAACACAGTTATAAAACCGTGCATTATAAACAGAATTACCCTGCACATAAACTGAGCAAAATACTGTAAAGTCTTTTCTTTTCTTTATCAGGTTACCCAGGCATGGGTTTTTTTAAAAAAAGTCCACCCACGCAGAGAGACTGGGGAATGCCAAAGCTGCATGAATTTTAATTATGCTAGACATGCAACAAGGGGCTACCTTGTAAAGAATAAAGTTAATAAAACATGGATATGGGCTTAATTCTGCTTAATAAGCAGCCCTGGCAATGCACATTTTAGATGTCATTTACACAGCGTGGAAATTGTGTACAATTCTTAAGAGGTGTCTGCATGCAGACTTTAAAACTCAACCATGCCTTCCTATTGGAAGGGATTTGTTGCTATGCTGTTGTAAAATGGTGAATTAGGCCATTCATAATTATTGGCCAGATATGGGCCTCTTTCTTTTCCCCATTCAACTTCAGCAATATGCATATACATTTTAAAGTGGTATTACATTTTAAATCTCTTCCTTAACTTTCATGCAAGCATTTTCAGTAGCTATGCAGATAAAACAGCAAAAAACCTGCATACACTTCTATCTGTAGTTAGCTCTGTGTGTACAGAATTAGTAAAGCAGAGATATGCCTAATGACTGAATCTACAGAACATAGCCCATGGCTTTTGAAGGCTCTATGAAAAATAAACAGGATATTCTGTTAGCAACCCTGCGGGAATTATTGCACTTTGCTAAGGAAAGATGCCAATAACCTCCGTTTTGACCTAGATAGATCGTTCTGTTTAGGAAGGTGAGGGAATGCAATTCTAGATCTCTTCTCTGTTCAAGCCACCAAAGCCCTGAAATTCAGCCAGGCCTTCATTTTAAACCTCAGCGCTGAGGACAGAAGAGTTTATTTATCAAGTGAACAAAACCTCAGAAATTATAGTGTCTTGAAATGTTTATATTGGCCTCTGTCCATAGCAAGTGCCTAATGTGTAGGCTCCTGTACCCTTAGGGTGGGGTGGGGATATTTAATAAGCTTTGCGAGTCTGATTCTCCAACAGCCGTGGGGAGTCTGACCTCCTGCCTGCTCCTGTGTGCAGGATGGGGCCTTTCCACAGACTGCAGCAGGGACATTGGTGTATCTCTCCAGTGTGATCAAAACATTGTCTTGCTTGTTCAGGTTATGAATCTATGCTATTCTCTCCTTCCCTCATCGTAGTGCGCACTGTGCAGCTTTTCAGACTCGGACTGGAGGTGAGGAGGGAGCCCAGAGGAGATGAAGCAGCGGAGAAAAATTGCCTCAATAATTACATAATATTATATTAATTATATTATGCTAAATATTAAAAAAAAATAGATGTGCCCTAAGGAAAAATGCCATATTGGCCCAGTTTGGTCAAACAATTCAGCTTCCATTGGTGGCAAGGAGGAATGCAGCCCCTGGATTCAGCAGGGGCTAGTTGGTATGGGACAGTGTAGGGCTACCCTACCCTCAAAGAGGAGCAGCTGATACAGATGAAAATGGGAGATATTTTGAGCTTTGTTTACCCAAATGGAAGTTGAAGGAAAGAACTTCCACTGGCAGAGACCAAAGCACATGGTGGTTTTTCTGTTTCACTTGACAGCCCACCAAAGGTAATGTTTTACCTGCAAGAATGACAGTGAAGGAGCATGATGAGGTTGAGTTCTCCAGCTGAAGACCGCTCTGAGCTTGTTTGGTTCTTTGTAAAAGCATGGGCTGTTCAGAAAATTTTCTGAGTTGGGGCATGATCCAGAGTGGTGCAGAGCAGATGCGCATGCCAGTAATGTCACCAGGAGTTCATGGCACTGTGCCTGCATTCAGAACCAAACCCTGTGGACTCCTTGGCCATATATAAATAAAGACAGGCCTGCCTGTTAGCAAATGCAACATTATATTCAGTTTCACAAGCTCAGCTTTAATTTAATTCCATCACTGCAGAGGCAGAGAGACTTGGGAGAAGCATTTCTTCTGAGAGTTGCAGCAGCCCTCTTTTCAGATCCAGAAGAAAATAACTGTGACCAACTTTATTACTGATTAGGATCATTTTTAACTGCAGAGCTGCTGCTCTTGGTTTACAGCTACACAAGAAAACAAGTTAGTCGCATGTCAAAAAAGTGGAAACTTATCTAATAGGGGAGGGGGACAAAATATCATTCTTTCACCAGAGCTTTGAAGACTACAGGCAAAAAAGTATCTTTATATATAGACAGAAAACCTCTTTCTTGGGATGATACGAGATTTGTTCACATCCTTTGAAGGTGAAGCTTTGGATAATTCACTGGCAGTTCAGACGGTGATATTCTGATTGCAAACAGCTTTCTTTAGGCCATGCCTGTACCTTGTACTGCAACATTCTTTGATGTCAAGTGAAATAATCTGGCTGAGAAAATTCAAATATGAAGCATTTTAGTTACAGGAAAGGGAAGAAAAATCTTTATTGATTGGGACAGTGAAAACTGCTCAAAAAAGTTGGCAGCAGTTAAAAAGAGATCGACAGCCAAACATTTATATCTCCCAAATGGTTTTGAATATCTTCCTCCCCTGTTCTCTCCTGGAGAACCTGATTCCACCTCAGTTTGGCATGCATAGGGATTAAGAGTGAAAATCAGGAAGTAATGCCAGAATTTAGTTAATCTTTATGGACAAAATGGGTGGTTTTTTCAGTTGTCTTTTTTGCCCAGTACATTAAAATAGTTAAGAGCTGAAGTTCTTGCAGGGAAGTAGTGATAAATATTATTTTGATGAAATTGGTAATTTCCAGGGGGGCACCCCAATGGGTTTAAAATGCCCTCTTCAGCAGGGTACGTGCTTCACCCCTACAGCTTCGGGACTGGATTAGTCTCGTCCTGCAAGTGGTACTCGCCAAAGTGTAGCCGGGGCAGTTCTTTCCCCAGCTGAGATCCCCTCTCCCTCTGCCCTGACCGGCCAGATGCTCCTCAAGGATCTTGCACATCACCTCCTGGGCAAACACGCGTTAGACCTGAAATCTGGAGAGCACCACTCTTACGGCAGCAACAGCAGTGACTTATCTGGATAACCGGAGACATATTTCTGCATCTTAAATTGTGTTAGGTGCAGTTTTTGCGGCTAGAGATGGGATGGAGCCAGCCCAGCCCCT